>NC_030828.1:53273900-53573900 GCF_001704415.2 Capra hircus | reverse complement strand
TTCCAGTTGGTACTGAGACTTGTATCCATAAGAAGTAACCCTACCTATTCAGCTAAAATGTTCTGAAACTTTCTCTAAGAGATGGGATAATGGAAATACTATACATATGGATCATTAGCCATTTGACTCTTAGAATTGTTTCCACTCCAGTTTCTACTGTATTGCAGGATCAATAATCAAGCAATCTTCTTTCCGCTGGAAAGAAATGAAACATGATGACTTAAATTTTTTAAAATGTTTGAATCTTTGAGAGTTGTTTTGCCTTTAGAGAGTGGTTTAGAAAACCACTAAGTCTTTTGAAGCTAAAGCAGAATGATAAGAATTATTTTAAAAAATGAAAAAAATAGAAATTTTCAAGATGTATATTTTAAAATTTCAGTATGTGATAATATTTCTTTCATTTACTTCTGGTGGGAATGTAAATTGCTACCATATTTTACAGAGGGTCATAGATAATTAGGTATAGTACCATGCAAAAAGTCAAGATATAAAATTATATACAAAGTCTCAGTTATTAAAACAATAGGAAAATTAAAATTTTTAAGAAGCAAGTATGTCAAAATATAAATAGTGATTATTCTCAGGAAGTAGGGAATGGATTATTGAGTGGGGGAAAAAAAACAACTCAGAATGTGAGAGCTGTGAATTTCAGTTTTAACTGGGGGCTTGCTGGGGACAGGAGACATCTTCTTAGATAGCTTCTGAGGAACTCCTGCCAGGGGAAGAGTCAGTATATATATGATGTTTTTTTTTTCCTTTTTTTGGCCTGAAAATCAAATACACATCTTGGTAAAAAGTTATTGCTAGTCACAAGAATCATGTGTCTCAGTTAATATTTTTAATGCTTATCAACGTATGGAAGATGCAAGAATCTGGGACCAATGAAATTCTACCTTAGATATAAATTCTATCTAGGGGTCATATATACAAAGCAGATATATCCTGCTTTATCCTGAACTCCTTTCAGGGTGTACTTGTACAGTGATTGCAGTGGCTAATGACTTGATCTGTGTGGAACCAAATGGTGGGCCACTTTTTTTTGTTTACAGGATGTAGACGAGGAACAATAATTTTCCTTCTATCCTATGGTTTTGGCTGAGAGCCCCTGTAATTAAATGACAGATTAACATGGGCAAAACACACAGAAGCTTAATAACATTTATACCTCCTGAATGGGCTTCCCAAGTGATTCCATGAAGAATCTGCCTGCTAGTGCAGTAAATGCTGGTTTCATCCCTGGGTCAGGAAGATGGTCTCGAGTAGGAAGTGGCAACCTGCTCCAGTATTTTTGCCTGGAAAATTCCATGGGCAGAAGAGCCTGGTGGACTGCAGTCCATGGGATCACAAGAGTTGAGCACAACTGAGTCACTTATCACACACACGCATACCTCCTGTACATAAAGGAGAAGACACCCAGGAAGACCGAGTAACTCCCTGAAGTGGCCCAGGTCACCACCTTACACACCATTTTCAGGCAAAAGTAAAATAAAGATGTTAGGGCAGGGAGAGGCTGGTTATGGGAAATTACTAGGAAAAGCAAAAATGATAAACAGTATGATTATTATGCAGATTTATGTGACTTCTCCATTGATACGAGTTTCTAGAGATTATTCATTCTCCTCCTCCTGGTATAGAGAGGGAGATACCGTTACAAATGGCAATTTCCATTATAAGTGTAAATTTCTCTTGTAAAAGGGTAACTCCTATTACATTTTCAGAGCTTCTCTTTGTTTGCTATTTCTTAAATAACCAACTATATTCCTTATGCCAAAAAGGTATATTGTGAAGGTGGCGAATTCTGCTCAGTCTTCATGGGTAAGCTTATACTTTTTTACATGCTGTGTGCTCAGTTGCTAGGGCGTGTCCAACTCTTTGTGACCCCTGTGAACTGTAGCCCAACAGGCTCCTCCGTCCATGGGATTCTCCAGGCAAGAATACTAGAGTGGGTTGCCATTTCTTTCTCCATGGGATCTTCCCCACCCAGGGATCGAACCCACATCTTTTGTGTCTCCTGCATTGCAGATGGATTCTTTACTCATTGAGCCACCTGAGAAGTCCCATGCTTTTTTATACTTTTTAAAAATATGTATTTAAAATAGTTTTTTTTTTTTAACACATTTTCCAAGTGTTAAGCTAAGCATGAATAATTTTTTTTTTCAGCTAGTTCATTTATTACAGAGAAATGCATCAAATTGCCCACTGTAAGGGGCATGCAATCATTTGGACCGATGGTTTATGCCCTCTTGGATAATGGGAGTACACTAACTTTGGAAAGAGCATTTCTGAGAAGGCACTTTTCCTCTCCTCTTCATCAAGGGAAGTATTCCAACTGCACTGCTCAGGGTACTGGCATTGGGTGGTGGGAGTCAGTGAGATTGTCTGTGGTGCCCTTAGAGTAGGGCCTCCTTGGCCTCAGAAGGCAAAATCAGACTCAGAAGCAGGATTGCAGGGAAAAACTCAGAACACTTGATTTTACTCCCCAGGTGGCCCTGGTTTCCTCAAGTTGTACATCTCCAGGAAAGCTTGTCCCCAATGCCCTTAGGGGATTTTCAGGAGATGAGTGCATTTAATCTGGGTTAAAAATTACTTGATTCAGTTCAACATTTACCAAACCCTAACTATGTAGCTATCTGGTGCTAGGGAAACAAAGATGAGAAGACTGTGTTTAGCATGTATAATTTTTGTATATGAAAAAAAACAGTCCAAACTTAAAAAAAAATTATTTACTTAATATGTATTTTTGGCTGCACTGGGTCTTCCTTGCTGTGTGTGGGCTTTCTCTAGTTGCTGTGAAAAGGGGCTATTCTTTAGTTGCAATGCACGGGGCTTCTCACTGCAGTGGCTTCTGTTGTTGGAGAGCACAGTCTCAAGGGTGTGTGGGCTTCAGTAGTTGCCATCACATGAGCTTAGTTGCCCCATGGCATATGGAATCTTTTCAGACCATGGATGGAACCTATGTCCCCCTGCATTGGCAGGCTGATTCTTAACCACTAGACCACAAGGAAAGCCCCAAACATTTTTTTTTTTTTTTTAATGAGGGACGGTGATTTCAACAAATGATATTTTTAGGAAGAGTGGCATAAAAGAGGTTACAGCATAATACTAAATATTCTCTGAAGCTACGTATTGGCTCAGGTAGGATAAGTTTTAAATAATTTTAAATAAATTCATATTTATGGCTAAATGAAAAGTTCAATTTAATATTTAAAATTTCTTGAGCAGAGCAAGGGTACAGTTCGGGGAATTATGCTGTCTGGTTAGTATTTCACTGTAGGAAATTTCCCTGTTCCTTTCCCTTTCTCTTCCCTTTCCTTACATATTTGTCGAGCACTGACAATTGTGGGTGGCACTGTATTAGGTGCAGAGGATATAAAAAGAGTAAACAGTCCCTGTCTTTAAGGAGTTTGCAATTAAGGGTATAAACATTCTTGAAAATTTAACTGCTTTGGTAGAAAATAAACTCAAAGAGATTTAAAAGGAGACAAGCCTTTTGTAACAGCACGCATTCAAGTTTAATTATTAAGAATCTCAGAAGCAAGAATACAACTGCATTCTTGTCTAAAGTACTTAAGAGGGGCTTTACAATCTATTAGCTCAACTAGGAGAGCTGTCAAGTTGCTGGAATGAAACAGGTAATCTTGTTTCTTCCTGAATTATGGAGACAGCAAGTGGGATTGGAAGACCACAGGGGACACATCTTTGAAACTGTGTCTCTGATGTCACGTTAACAACCACTTTCCTTTTCCTTCTGAAGTGAAAATAAAGCTAAAGCAGTAGAAAAGGGGGAAATAATAAAAACAGATTTATAGTCACTCTATATCACGTAATTTAATAATTTCAGGAAGATATTTGAAGAATTTCTTTGTCTAGTGCATATTTATTTTTTCCAAGTCAAGAGAGTTTAGCAGCATGACAGCAGACTGAGCAGTTCAAAAACACTCTTAGGTGACCAGTTTGCAATCAAAGCATACTTTATGAATTCCTGTTATTATTCTCCCTTGCTTTATGGAAAAAAATAAAAATAAAACTTCTGTCTCATTCTGTTTAGAGGATTTCCTTACTCAACAGCATGCCCTTTCAGCAGTTCATTTCTGTAACATCAACTGCCGATGCTAATTGCAGAAGCATCATGCGTAGGCATTGAGGGAGACCTCAGGGATAACATCTTTAAGTTTTATGGAACCCAAGACTGCTTTTATCTTTTAATTCTCTCTGCAGCAGCTGCACTTATCTTTCAGGAACAGATTTGAAATGTGAGGAAAATGTTAACAAATTTGCCAGTATGTAACCTTTCCTTTCCAATATCATTAAGGATTAGGATGAGTGACTCATTTCTTTATATGATCCTTATGCAATTGTGGTCATTACTGATCCCTTAATTATAGCTATTAGATGCCATGAAATTTCAAAGCCCTTTGCAACCTTCCTATTATTTGCAAACCAAGCCTTTTATTTCAGGGATACCAATATTACTGTTTCAGTGTTCAAGCGTATTTCTTTAATAGGTAAATTTTGTATCCTTCTACTTATAAAGGAAGATAATATTAATGAGGAATATCTCAAATGATCTCCCCACTCCCATGACCCTCACAAAATATTCATCTTTAATTAATAATAAATAATGTAAAGAAATACACATTTCTAAAATTAAATGCCTAGAAATCAAAGTCTGCTTTAGATACAGAAAAAATCATTGATATGCCTGACTGAAAATTACCATTTTTTATTCATTCAGATAGCAGATATGTTGTTGAACTCAAATTCATGTGCCCAATGTATAGTGAGGCCAAAAAAATGTTGGGGTATGGAGCAGAGAAAGGTTTATTGCAAGGGCCAAACAAGACGTATGGGTGGCTCATTCTTAAAAGACCCAAACACCCTGGTAAATTTCAGAGAAGGGTTTTTAAAGGCAAGTTGAAAGAGAGAGTCACAGGGTGTGTGATCAGCTGGTGTACAATGCTCTGGTTGATGGACGGTGAGGTAACAAGGTGTTGTCACAAGGGTTAATGAATATCAATTCTCAGGCTCCAGACAGTCTGGGGGCTGTGTGTTCACAGCTGTCTTGCAGTTTATTTCTACCATTTGGTGGGATATCCAGTATCTGCAAAACAACTCAGGAATGGGCATCAGACACTGTATCTATGTCCTGTAGAAAGACTAAAGATTCTATGATTTTGCTATATGGCTCTTCTATTGTTTAAATTGTCCCCAGTTCTCTTGGCCCAACTGATATTTTTTGTTACTAAATTTTACATTTCTTCTGTCATTAATTCTTGAGCCAGTTTGTGAGACTCAGGTGAGGCCTGGGAGACTAAAGTTTTTTCTACAATCAAGAGGCAGGTAGCAAACATGGGGTGGGGATCTGTCATGGGAAGGTCCCAGTAGGGTCCTGCTCAGTTATAGTAATAATAATGGTAACAAAAATGGCAGCTGACATTTATTTTATGCTTACTCTGTGACAGCCATTATGCTGCCTTGGAATATTTCACTCATTCACACGGCAATTGTAGAATCCACATTTCATAGATGAGGTCTAAAACAGGTAGAAACTGACATAACTAAGGTTTGAACTTTTGTCTTCTAGAACCAGCTGCTTTTGCCTCCACGTAAACATTAGTCACTATAGTATAATTTGTTCATTGTTTACCTTACCATTAGATGCCCATGAGGAATAATGCAAACTGATTTATTTTGGATGTTTCAGAGATATATTTCACATGATCCTGATTTTCTTTTTTCTGTCCTCCAAACTGTTACTTTATTTTCTATCCATAAGGTCTAATGCATTTTTATGTGATTTTTATTTTCTTCTGAGAGCATGATTGCTTATTTCTGTATTCCTTGTATAAGCACAGTTACTTCTGGCAAACAGAAGACATTTAGTGAATATTTACTGACTGAGTAGATTTGCATATAATTTTTATTTAAAAAAGGGATCAAACTATGCATATAATTTTGCTAAAATTTATTATCCACTAACAGGTTCAGAACACCAATTAGTAACATTATCCTAAGTCCAAAAGTTCACTTTTGATACATTAAGTAACTGATTAATTATTTGAGAAATGGCATTACTAGGTCAAAGGGTTTATACATTTTCAAGTTGAGGTAGACACTGATTAAATTCCAAAAATGTGCAACAATTTACATTGTCATCAAAGAAGTAGAGGTAGAATAAAAGCATGATTGGATAAAACATAGATTTGATTTACTGCTACAATAGATCACTGCAAAAGTCTGAACAAGTCACCTAACTATGTGTAAGAGTTTCTTGATAAGATCTTGGATGGAGATTTCATTGCCTGTTGTAATTACAATTCAGAAGGAGCCACTAGATGTATAAAAAACACTCAAAATTTAAAAATAAGAAAACAAACCATTCAATTCAAAGTAGAAAAAATATCTGAACAGAGATTTTAGTAGAAAAGATATAAAGATGACAAATGAGCATATGAAAACATGCTCAGTGTAATTTGTCACTAGGAAAACAAAAATTAAAATCACAGTGAGATAGTTAAAACAAAGCAAAAAGCTGACATTAGCAATTCCTGATGAAGATTCAAGGGATTAGATCTGATAGAGCACCTGAAGAACTATGGACCAAGGTTCACGACCTTGTCTGGCAGGGATCCAGACCATCCCAAGAAAAAGAAATGCAAAAAGGCCAAGTGGTTGTCTGAGGAGGCCTTACAAATAGCTGTGAAAAGAAGAGAAGCAAAAGGCAAAAGACAAAATGAATGATATGCCCATTTGAATGCAGAGTTCCAAAGAATTGCAAGGAGAGATAAGAAAGCCTTCCTCAGTGATCAATGCAAAGAAATAGAGGAAAACAATAGAATGGGAAAGACTAGAGATCTCTTCAAGAAAATCAGAGATACCGAGGGAACATTTCATGCAAAGATGGGCTCAATAAAGGACAGAAATGGTATGGACTTAACAGTAGCAGAAGATATTAAGAAAAGGTGGCAAAAATACACAGAAGAACTGTACAAAAAAGATCTTCACAACCCAGATAATCACGATGATGTGATAACTCACCTAGAGCCAGACATCCTGGAATGTGAAGTCAAGTGGGCCTTAGGAAGCATCACTATGAACAAAGCTACTGGAGGTGATGGAATTTCAGTTGAGCTATTTCAAATCCTGAAAGATGATGCTGTGAAAGTGCTGCACTCAACATGCCAGCAAACTTGGAAAACTCAGCAGTGGCCACAGGACTGGAAAAGGTCAGTTTTCATTCCAATCCCAAAGAAAGGCAATGCCAAAGAATGCTCAAACTACTGCACAATTGCACTCATCTCACACACTAGTAAAGTGATGCTCAAAATTCTCCAAGCCAGGATTCAGCAATACGTGAACTGTGAACTTCCAGATGTTCAAGCTGGTTTTAGAAAAGGCAGAGGAACCAGAGATCAAATTGCCAACATCCGCTGGATCATCAAAAAAACAAGAGAGTTTCAGAAAAACATCTACTTCTGCTTTATTGACTACACCAAAGCGTTTGACTGTGTGGATCACAACAAACTGTGGAAAAGAGATGGGAATACCAGACCACCTGACCTGCCTCTTGAGAAATCTGTATGCAGGCCAGGAAGCAACAGTTAGAACTGGACATGGAACAACACTGGTTCCAAATTGGGAAAGGAGTACATCAAGGCTGTATATTGTCACCCTGCTTATTTAACTTCTATGCAGAGTACATCATGAGAAATGCTGGGCTGGATGGAGCACAAGCTGGAATCAAGATTGCCAGGAAAAATATCAATAACATCAGATATGCAGATGACACCATCCTTATGGCATAAAGTGAAGAAGAACTAAAGAGCCTCTTGATGAAAGCGAAAGTGGAAAATTAAAACGTTGCCTTAAAACTCAACATTCTGAAAACCAAGATCATGGAATCTGGTCCTATCACTTCATGGCAAGTTGATGGGGAAACAGTGGAAACAGTGAAAAACTTTATTTTGGGGGGCTCCAAAATCACTGCAGATGGTGACTGTAGTCATGAAATTAAAAGACACTTGCTCCTTGTAAGAAAAGCTATGACCAACCTAGACAGCATATTGAAAAACAGAGACATTACTTTACCAACAAAGATCCATCTAGTCAAAGCTATGGTTTTTCCAGTAGACAAGTATGGATGTGAGAGTTGGGCCATAAAGAAAGCTGAGTCCCAAAGAATTGATGCTTTTGAACTGTGGTGTTGGAGAAGCCTCTTGAGAGTCCCTTGGACAGCAAGGATATCCAACCAGTCCATCCAAAATGAAATCAGTCCTAAATATTCATTGGAAGGAGTGATGCTGAAGCTGAAACTCCAATATTTTGGCCACCTAATATGAAGATCTGACTCATTGGAAAAGACCCTGATACTGGGCAAGATTGAAGGTGAGAGAAGGGGATGAGAGAAGATGAGATGGTTGAATGGCTTTACCAACTCAATGGACATGAATTTGAGTAAATTCCGGGAGTAGGTGTAGGACAAGGAAGCCTGCTGTGCTGCAGTTCATGGGGTCACAAAGAGTCAGACACAACTGAATGACTGAACCGAACTGATGAGGATGTGAGACAATTGAAATGCTTCTTAATTGCTGATGCAAAATTGGTGCAACTACTTTGGAAAACAGTTGGACAGTTTACTATATAGTTAAATGTATTTGTGCCAATAGTAGTGAAGAGCAATCGCATTACTGTTTCCACAAGAGACACATAGTTTGTATGTACATTAAAACCTAAGAGTGAATGTTTTTAGCAGCATTATTTATAATTGCCCCAAACAGAGATAATTAATATCCTTCACCATGGGAATGGATAAACCAACTATGATATATTCATACAATAAAGTAATGCTCATCAATAAAGTGAAATAAACTATTGATACAAACCAGTAATATAGATAAATCTCAAATGAATTATGCTAAGCAAAGAAGTCAGTCACAAAAGACTATTGTATGATTTATTTTCTTGCCTCCCTCCCATGTATAGATATGAGATAAAGTTATTTTTAAGGCTGGATAAGAAAATGTTTTCATATAAAATTCTCTCTGCCCATTTGGGCCACTAACTCTTTTTAGTGTGCATTGTGCATCTCCATTATACATTAACTAGACCTCCTTAGAAGATGCAAGAGTATCTCCTCAACCAAAAAGAGCAATTTTCTTCTGGTGCCAGCAAGGTAACTCCTTAAGAGACAAGATTCCTTGCTAAATCCTGTCAGGAGTCGTGATGACCCACTGCTTGCCTTGTCTGTGCAGATCTGGACCATGTAAACTGTCAGTCTGTTACTTTGATGTGTGACCCTTTGTCTCGAAAACATGTACAGCTGTGGTTTGACTTCTATCCAGCAGAACAGTCCTCAGAGCTTTCTGAAAGACTATCTGCTGGGTTTTAACCCTCAGATTGGCTCAAATAAATTTCTCTATTTCTTTCTTAGGTTGACTTAATTAATTTTTCATCAAAGACATAAACATTCTGGAAAAGGTAAAACTAAAAGCACAGAAAAGAAATCAGAAGGTTCTAGGGACTGGGAGTGTGTGAGGTGTTGACCACAAAGGGGCAATGTAGAAAAATTTTCTTTGACTAATAGACTTGTTCTATATTTTAATGATGGTGATCTAAGATTTTATCCATTCATTAAAACTCATAGACTTCTATACCAAAAAAAGCAAATTTATTGTATATAAATTAATAAAAAAGACATAAAATTTCAAACAAATAAAAAATAGAGGAGTTTCAGAAGCGAATTTTGACACCTGCAAGGCATTGAGACGGCATGGTGAAGTCTGGTATGTGCAGGTGTGTGTGTGTGTGTATTTTTATTGTTAATATTATTATCGCTACCATTGCCTATAGTTTCCAGATTTCCTTAGGTAACAAGAGATGATTAGTCTTGTTTTCCTCACTATTGTGTTCAGTTCAGACCCAGAGACAAAATCATTTAATAATTGCTAGATTTGGATTTTGTTTCTGGGAGAGTTTGTCTTGATTTATTACCCTTCTCATTTTATAAAGATGCTTATTTAAATTGACTCATAAAGTCTTCCAACTTACTTTGGCATCAGAATCTTTAATAGATCTAGCTTATTTATTTTCCCACTGAATCAATTGCCCTGTTTTAGGAAGGTTATATATTAATATAACTCCAAACGTATTCAGTTCAGTTCAGTTCAGTTCAGTTCAGTCGCTCAGTCGTGTCTCACTCTTTGCGACCCCATGAATCGCAGCGTCCCAGGCCTGCCTGTCCATCACCAATTACCGGAGTTCACTCAGACTCACTTCCATCGAGTCGGTGATGCCATCCAGCCATCTCATCCTCTGTCGTCCCCTTCTCCTCCTGCCCCCAATCCCTCCCAGCATCAAAGTCTTTTCCAATGAGTCAACACTTTGCATGAGTTGGCCAAAGTACTGGAGTTTCAGCTTTAGCATCATTCCTTCCAAAGAAATCCCAGGGCTGATCTCCTTCAGAATGGACTGGTTGGATCTCCTTGCAGTCCAAGGGACTCTCAAGAGGCTTCTCCAACACCACAGTTCAAAAGCATCAATTCTTGGCACTCAGCCTTCTTCACAGTCCAACTCTCACATCCATACATTAACACAGGAAAAACCATAGCCTTGACTAGACGGACCTTTGTTGGCAAAGTAAGGTCTCTGCTTTTGAATATGCTATCTAGGTTGGGCATAACTGTTCTTCCAAGGAGTAAGCGTCTTTTAATTTCATGGCTGCAGTCACCATCTGCAGTGATTTTGGAGCCCCCCAAAATAAAGTCTGACACTGTTTCCACTGTTTCCCCATCTATTTCCCATGAAGTGATGGGACTGGATGCCATGATCTTCGTTTTCTGAATGTTGAGCTTTAAGCCAACTTTTTTGTTCTCCTCTTTCACTTTCATCAAGAGGCTTTTTAGTTCCTCTTCACTTTCTGCCATAAAGGTGGTGTCATCTGCATATCTGAGGTTATTGAGATTTCTCCCGGCGATCTTGATTCTAGCTTGTGTTTCTTCCAGTCCAGTGTTTCTCATGATGGACTCTGCATAGAAGTTAAATAAGCAGGGTGACAATATACAGCCTTGAAGTACTCCTTGTCCTATTTGGAACCAGTCTGTTGTTCCATGTCCAGTTCTAACTGTTGCTTCCTGACCTGCATACAGATTTCTCAAGAGGCAGGTCAAGTGGTCTGGTATTCCCATCTCTTTCAGAATTTTCCACAGTTTCTTGGGATCCAGACAGTCAAAGGCTTTGGCATAGTCAATAAAGCAGAAATAGATGTTTTTCTGGAACTCTCTTGCTTTTTCCATGATCCAGAGGATGTTGGCAATTTGATCTCTGGTTCCTCTGCCTTTTCTAAAACGAGCTTGACCATGAGGAAGTTCTGAGTTCATGTATTGCTGAAGCCTGGTTGGAGAATTTTGAGCATTACTTTACTAGCATGTGAGATGAGTACAATAGTACGGTAGTTTGAGCATTCTTTGGTATTGCCTTTCTTTGGGATTGGAATGAAAACTGACCTTTTCCAGTCCTGTGGCCACTGCTGAGTTTTCCAAATTTGCTGGCATGTTGAGTGCAGCACTTTCACAGCATCATCTTTCAGGATTTGAAACAACTCCACTGGAATTCCATCACGTCCACTAGCTTTGTTCGTAGTGATGCTTTCTAAGGCCCACTTGACTTCACATTCCAAGATGTCTGGCTCTAGATGAGTGATCATACATCATGATTATCTGATTATTTTGTACAGTTCTTCTGTGTATTCTTGTCATCTCTTCTTAATATCTTCTGCTTCTGTTAGGTCCATACCATTTCCTTCCTTTATCGAGCCCATTTTTGCATGAAATGTTCCCTTGTTATCTCTAATTTTCTTGAAGAGATCTCTAGTCTTTCCCATTCTGTTCTTTTACTCTATTTGGTTTGCATTGATTGCTGAAGAAGGCTTTCTTATCTCTTCTTGCTATTCTTTGGAACTCTGCATTCAGATGCTTATATCTTTCCTTTCTCCTTTGCTTTTCGCTTCCCTTCTTTTCACAGCTATTTGTAAGGCCTCCCCAGACAGCCATTTTGCTTTTTTGCATTTATTTTCCATGGGGATGGTCTTGATCCCTGTCTCCTGTACAATGTCAGGAACCTCATCCATACTTCATCAGGCATTCTATCTATCAGATCTAGTCCCTTAAATCTATTTCTCACTTCCACTGTATAATCATAAGGGATTTGATTTAGGTCATACCTGAATGGTCTAGTGGTTTAAATGTATTAATGTTACTCAAAGCTTCAGTCTATGGGAATCTTAGATATTTTGTATTTCTTGTCATATACTTTTGAAAGTTAAAATTATCCTTAAGTTATAAAAAGACAAGGTTATCTAACTATAGCATTAATAAAATTGTATCTAGAAATTAGTTTATGTTCCTCTGAAGAAAATACACTTTTAAGTTAAGATAATTACCATTTTATGTAGACCAAGTTAAACTTGATCAATTCATGTAAGAAAACTGTTAGAAGTAAAACCATGCATCACTCTAATGTTTCTTACTTAGCTTCGATTTTTGATTTGAATTTATATTTTGAAGTGTTGTATGACACATTTAAACTGTGGAGTTATATCACAGTTGACTGAAAGGTTTACCAAAACCAGTTTTTTTTTTTTTTTTTTTTAGGTGAATGTCTGCTCATCATATGAAATGATAAGAGCCTGTTTTGGTGTGCAAATTGAGAAAGCATTCTTGAGATAGAGACTCAGTTCAGGTGTTACTACAGCTAGACAAAATACTTCCCTGGGCATTTATTAAATGCCCAGATACTGTGGAGAGGCCAAACCTCCATAAAGGAATGGAAGAATGGGAAGAAACTTATTCAGTGTCATTAATGTTTAGGATAATACTGAGGTGATGCTATTTTCACCCTTAGAAAATATTTTCCCTCTAGAAGCATTTTAGTAATTATTATTCCATTGCAATTTTGCTTTTTTGCCTTTATTTTCCAGTTAAGAAATGAAATGTAATGATAGTTTTTTTTTAATAAACAATTTGAAGAGGTTTTAAGCTGTGACATTGAGTCAGTTATTAAATCTCAACTGTTACAGAAAAATAAAGAGATTTATCCCTCAAACTGAGCTTCCCTGTGGCTCAGTTGGTACAGAATCTGCCTGCAATGCCAGAGACCTGGATTCAATCCCTGGATTGGGAAGATCCCTTGGAAAAGGGAATAGCAACCCAGTCTAGTATTCTTGCCTGGAAAATCCCCATGGGCCTAGGAGCCTGGCGGGCTACAGTCTATGGAGTTGCAAAGAGTCAGACACGACTAAGCACCTAAGCACATTCCTCAAATTGTACTTATTTCGATCATAGTTATTCCAACAGCTTGGATTATTTTACTTAATTTTTAGTTCAGTTCAGTTCAGTCACTCAGTCACATCTGACTCTTTGAGACCCCATGGACTGCAGCATGCTAGGCTTCCCTGTCCATCACCAACTCTTGAAGCTTGCTCAAACTCATGTCCATCAAGTCAATGATATTATCCAAACATCTCATCCTCTGTCATCCCCTTCTCCTCCTGCCTTCAGTCTTTTCCAGCATCAGGGTCTTTGCCAATGAATCATCTCTTCTCATCAGGTAGCCAAAGTATAGGAGCTTCAGCATATAGTATATCAGATAAATGAATGATCCAAAATAGCAAGAAGATATAGTATAGACCTTCTTTGTTGGCATGAGGATTATCTAAAGGACATACCTTGTCAACATGATTTGATCAAAAGGAATTGTGAAAGTATATCCCTGGTCACCCAAAGACCACCTAATATGGCACAAGAAAGCACAAAATCAAATGACATCTGGTTTCTAATAAGTGGGCCGTGGACCAAAACTGACTTCTGTGGTATATACAAAATTTCCTACATTCTAAAGAGCTTTCCAGCCTCTTTCTACTTATATTTAGCAAGTTTTAAATTTATTAGCATAGCTCTAGCTATGCTGAGGAGGAAAAAAAAAAAAAGAAACTCTTAACCTCAGTGTCTTTAAATAACAACAGCAAGTTGTAGTTTGAGTAGCTGTCCCATGCAGCTCCTTTCCAGGTAGGGACTATGAGGCCCAAACATTTCCACCTTGAACTTAGTTACCTGTTCTTCATGTCCTTGGGCTAGAAGCAATGTATCCCCTAGTGCTCACATTTGCCATAGAGAATTAGGGTTAGGGTTAGGTGAGAATTATTCATATGATGATCTCTAGATGCAGGGAGGCTGGGAGTGAAGCTTAGCTGTGCTTGAAAGAATATGAAATAATTGGGTGAATAAATAGCATTGTCTCTGTTAATTGTTTAGTCACTATGTTTGACTTTTTGTGACCCTATGGACTGTAACCTGTGAGTCTCCTCTGTCCATGGAATTTCCCAGGCAAGAATACTGGAGTGGGTTTCCATTTCTCCTTGAGGGCATCTTCTCGACCCAGGGATTGGACCTGGGATTGAAGGCACGTTTCATTGACAGGTGGGTTCTTTACTGCTAAGCTACCTAGAAGCTAACTTCAGTTCTATCACTCAGTCAAGTACAACTCTTTGAGACCCCATGGACTGCAGCACAACAGGCTTCCCTGTCCATCACTAACTCCCAGAGCTTGCTCAAACTCATGTCCATCCAGTAGGTGATGCCATCCGATCATCTCATCCTCTATTGTCCCCTTCTCCTTCTGCCTTCAATCCTTCCCAGCATCAGGGTCATTTCCAATGAGTCAGTTCTTCTCACCAGGTGGCAAAACTATAAGAGCTTCAGCTTCAGCTTCAGCATCAGTCCTACCAATGAATATTCAGGACTGATTTCCTTTAGGATGGACTGGTTGGATCTCCTTGCAGTCCATGGGACTCTCAAGAGTCTTCTCCAACATCACAGTTCAAAAGCATCAATTCTCTGGCACTCAGTTTTCTTTATAGTCCAACTCTCACATCCATACATGAATACGGGAAAAACCATAGCTTTGACTAGAGGGACCCTTGTTTTTGTTGGCAAAGTAATGTCTCTACTTTTTAATATGTCTAGGTTGGTCATAGATTTTCTTCCAAGGAGCAGGCATCATTTAATTTCATGGCTGTAGTTACCATCTGAAGTGATTTTGGAGCCCAAGAAAATAGAGTCTGTCACTGTTTCCATAGTTTCCCCATCTATTTGCCAAAGTGATGGGACTTTATGCCATCAGTTCAGTTCAGTTCAGTCACTCAGACGTGTCCAACTCTTTGCGACCCCCTGAATCACAGCACACCAGGGCTCCCTGTCCATCACTAACTCCCGGAGATCACACAGATTCATGTCCATCGAGTCCGTGATGCCATCCAGCCAACTCATTCTCTGTTGTCCCCTTTGCCTCCTGCCACCAAACCCTCCCAGCATCAGAGTCATTTCCAATGAGTTAACTCTTCTCATGAGGTGGCCAAAGTACTGGAGTTTCAGCTTTAGCATCATTCCTTCCAAAGAAATCCCAGGGTTGATCTCCTTCAGAATGGACTGGTTGGATCTCTTTGCAGTCCAAGGGACTCTCAAGAGTCTTCTCCAATGCTGCAGTTTAAAAGCATCAATTCTTTGGCTTTCAGCCTTCTTCACAGTCCAACTATCACATCCATACATGACTACTGGAAATGCCAGAGCCTTGACTAGACGGACCGTAGTCGACAAAGTAATGTCTCTGCTTTTGAATATACTATCTAGGGTGCTCATAACTTTTCTTCCAAGGAGTAAGCATCTTTTAATTTCATAGTTGCAGTCACCATCTGCATTGATTTTGGAGCCCAAAAAGATAAAGTCTGACACTGTTTCCACTGTTTACCATCTATTTCCCATGAAGTGATGGGACCGGATGCCAAGATCTTCATTTTCTGAATGTTGAGCTTTAAGCCAATTTTTTCACTCTCCTCTTTCACTTTCCTCAAGAGCCTTTTTAGTTCCTCTTCACTTTCTGCCATAAGTGTGGTGTCATCTGCTTATCTGAGGTTATTGAGATTTCTCCCAGAAATCTTGATTCCAGCTTGTGTTTCTTCCAGTCCAGCGTTTCTCGTGATGTACTCTGCATAGAAGTTAAATAAGCAGGCTGACAATATACAGCCTTGACATACTCCTTTTCGTATTTGGAACCAGTCTGTTGCTCCATGTCCAGTTCTAACTGTTGCTTCCTGACCTGCATACAGATTTCTCAAGACGCAGGTCAGGTGGTCTGGTATTCCCATCTCTCTCAGAATTTTCCACAGTTTATTGGGATCCACACAGTCAAAGGCTTTGGCATAGTCAATAAAGCAGAAAGAGATGTTTCTCTGGAACTCTCTTGCTTTTTCCATGATCCAGCAGATGTTGGCAATTTGATCTCTGGTTCCTCTGCCTTTTCTAAAACCAGCTTAAACATCAGGAAGTTCACAGTTCACGTATTGCTGAAGCCTGGCTTGGAGAATTTTGAGCATTACTTTACTAGCATGTGAGATGAGGGCAATTGTGCGGTAGTTTGAGCATTCTCTGGCATTGCCTTTCTTTGGGATTGGAATGAAAACTGACCTCTGTCAGTCCTGTGGCCACTGCTGAGTTTTACAAATTTGCTGCATATTGAGTGCAGCACTTTCACAGCATCATCTTTCAGGATTTGAAATAGCTCCACTGGAATTCCATCACGTCCACTAGCTTTGTTCGTAGTGATGCTTTCTAAGGCCCACTTGACTTCACATTCCAAAATGTCTGGCTATAGATGAGTGATCACACCATCGTGATTATCCAGATCATGAAGATCTTTTTTGTACAGTTCTTCTGTGTATTCTTATCACCTCTTCTTAATATCTTCTCCTTCCATTAGGTCCAGACCATTTCTGTCCTTTATCGAGCCCATCTTTGCATGAAATGTTCCCTTGTTATCTCTAATTTTCTTGAAGAGATCTCTAGTCTTTCCCATTCTGTTCTTTTCCTCTGTTTTTTTTTTTTTTGCATTGATCGCTGAAGAAGGCTTTCTTATCTCTTCTTGCTATTCTCTGGAACTCTGCATTCAGATGCTTATATCTTTCCTTTTCTCCTTTGCTTTTCGCCTCTCTCCTTTTCACAGCTATTTGTAAGGCCTCCTCAGACAGCCATTTTGCTTTTTCACATTTCTTTTCCATGGGAATGGTCTTGATGCCTGTCTCCTGTACAATGTCAGGAATGTCATCCATAGTTCATCAGGCACTCTATCTATCAGATCTAGGCCCTAAACTCTATTTCTCACTTCCACGGTATAATCATAAAGGATTTAATTTAGCCCATACCTGAATGGTCTAGCGGTTTTCCCTATTTTCTTCAATTTCAGTGTGAATTTGGTAATAAGGAATTCATGATCTGAGCCACAGTCAGCTCCTGGACTTTTTTTCGTTGACTGTAAAGAGCTTCTCCATCTTTGGCTGCAAAGAATGTAATCAATCTGATTTCAGTGTTGACCATCTGGTGATGTCCATGGGTAGAGTCTTCTCTTGTGTTGTTGGAAGAGGGTGTTTGCTATGACCAGTGCATTTTCTTGGCAAAACTCTATTAGTCTTTGCCCTGCTTCATTCCGCATTCCAAGGCCAAAGTTGCCTGTTACTCCAGGTGTTTCTTGACTTCCTACTTTTGCATTCCAGTCCCCTATAATGAAAAGCACATCGTTTTTGGGTGTTAGTTCTAAAAGGTCTTGTAGGTCTTCATAAAATCCTTCAACTTCAGCCTCTTCAGTGTTACTGGTTGGGGCATAGACTTGGATAACTGTGATATTGAATGGTTTGTCTTGGAGACGAACAGAGATCATTCTGTCATTTTTGAGATTGCATCCAAGTACTGCATTTTGGACTCTTTTGTTGACCATGATGGCTACTCCCTTTCTTCTGAGGGATTCCTGCCCACAGTAGTAGATATAATGGTCATCTGAGTTAAATTCATCCATTCCAGTCCATTTTAGTTCACTAATTCCTAGAGTGTTGACATTCACCCTTGCCATCTCCTGTTTGACCACTTCCAATTTGCCTTGATTCATGGACCTAACATTCCAGGTTCCTATGCAATACTTCTCTTTACAGCATTGGACCTTGCTTCTATCACCAGTCACATCTGCAGCTGGGTATTGTTTTTGCTTTGGCTCCATCCCTTCATTCTTCCTGGAGTTATTTCTCCACTGATCTCCAGTAGCATATTGGGCACCTAATGACCTTGGGGAGTTCCTCTTTTGGTATCCTATCATTTTGCCTTTTCACACTGTTCATGGGGTTCTCAAGGCAAGAATACTGAAGTGGTTTGCCATTTCCTTCTCCAGTGGACCTCATTGTGTCAGACCTCTCCACCATGACCCGCCCATCTTGGGTTGCCCCACGGGCATGGTTTAGTTTTATTGAGTTAGACAAGGCTGTGATCCCAGTGTGATTAGATTGACTAGTTTTCTGTGAGTATGGTTTCAGTGTGTCTGCCCTCTGATGCCCTCTTGCAACACCTACCATCTTACTTGGGTTTCTCTCACCTTGGGCATGGGGTATTTCTTCACAGCTGTTCCAGCAAAGCACAGCCACTGCTCCTTACCTTACCATGCTCTTAGGTTTTTGAATGTTGAGCTTTAAGCCAACTTTTTCACTCTCCTCATTTAGTTTCATCAAGAGGCTTCGCTTTCTGCCATAAGGATGGTGTCATTTGCATATCTGAGGTTATTGATATTTCTCCTGGCAATCTTGATTCCAGCTTGTGCTTCATCCAACCTGGCATTTTGCATGATGTACTTTGCATATAAGTTAAATAAGCAGGGTGACAATATACAGCCTTGACATACTCCTTTCCCAATTTGGAACCAGACCGTTTGTTGCCATCCAAACCCAATTAGTTCCATGTCCAGTTCTAACTGTTGCTTCTTATCCTGCATAAAAATTTCTCAGAAGGCAGGTAAGGTGGTCTGGTATTCCCATCTCTTTAAGAATTTTCCATTCTGTTTGATCCACATAGTCAAAATCTTTGGTGTAGTCAATAAAGCAGAAGTGTATGTTTTTCTGAAACTCTCTTGTTTTTCTATGATCCAGCAGATGTTGGCAATTTGATCTCTGGTTCCTCTGCCTCTTCTAAATCCACATTCAACCGCTGGAAGTTCTCGGTTCATGTACTGTTGAAGCCTCGCTTGGAGGATTTTTAGCAGTTTTTTGCTAGTGTATGAGATGAGTGCAATGAGCAATACTTTGAAAATTCTTTGGTATTTACTTTCTTTGGAATTGGAATGAAAACTGACCTTTTCCAGTCCTCTGGCCACTGCTATTTTCCAAATTTCCTGGCATATTGAGTGCAGCACTTTAACAGCATCATAACAGCATTATCTGGGAATTAAGCCACATATTTAAAAAATGTTCATGACATCTTCTCATTCCTATTAAGATAAACAGATTTATTTATTTTGAAAATGAGATAAGTTAAAAGGCTTGATTTTTTAATTTCCAACCACTGTTTTCTAAGAATAGTCTCAGAGCTAAAATTTGGTTGTAGAATTTCAGACACCTTTGTCTTAAATCCAGTACCGTTTCACCATGGATAATTTAGGATTGAGTCATGAAATCGGTTAGGAAGGAAGACATGAGTTCTGATTAACAGTATATCTGAGATAATTAATTATTAATATATCATATAATCTATATTATTTCTAAAAAGAAAATAAACCCTGAAAAACAGTGTGCCTATATAAAAGAGATGTGAATGTTAGATTTTTGTGACACCATAGAATATCTTCATTTGTATTAAATCTATTTACTATTTTGTTTATTCATCCTCTAATTCATTTATGAACTCAGTAGACAGTTATTGAGTCTCTAATAATAGGCCAGATACCCTCCTAGAGTTTAAAGATAAAGATGAAAATAAATATGTTCCCTACCTTTAGAGGTTCTAATATTGTTAGAGTTATTTATCACTACTAAAAAAAAAAGTCTTAGTTTTTCAAATGTTGAATGTTTTTTGAATTTTGAAATAGACAAGTAATCTGCAAAGTAGGAAAATTTGCCAGCCTTAAGTCACCTGGTCACTGAACAGCAACAACATGGTCCTACACTCCTTTAACCATGTGTCAGGAAGTCACTTGATGAGCTTTTCTGGTCCTTTAACCTGCCTTCAGGTGGTCTTGTCTGAAGTGAAGAATGCCAGCATCTTCCATTTGTTGAGGGTTTTAATTCTGTAAGGAAGTCAAAGATGTTGTGTGATATGTAGCCACTGAGGTGGAGAGGTTTGACAGAATGTGGTCCACTGGAGAAGGGAATGGCAAGCCACTTCAGTATTCTTGCCTTGAGAACCCCATGAACAGTATGAAAAGGCAAAATGATAGGATACCAAAAGAGGAACTCCCCAGGTCATTAGGTGCCCAATATGCTACTGGAGATCAGTGGAGAAATAACTCCAGGAAGAATGAAGGGATGGAGCCAAAGCAAAAACAATACCCAGCTGCAGATGTGACTGGTGATAGAAGCAAGGTCCAATGCTGTAAAGAGAAGTATTGCATAGGAACCTGGAATGTTAGGTCCATGAATCAAGGCAAATTGGAAGTGGTCAAACAGGAGATGGCAAGGGTGAATGTCAACACTCTAGGAATTAGTGAACTAAAATGGACTGGAATGGGTGAATTTAACTCAGATGACCATTATATCTACTACTGTGGGCAGGAATCCCTCAGAAGAAAGGGAGTAGCCATCATGGTCAACAAAAGAGTCCAAAATGCAGTACTTGGATGCAATCTCAAAAATGACAGAATGATCTCTGTTCGTCTCCAAGACAAACCATTCAATATCACAGTTATCCAAGTCTATGCCCCAACCAGTAACACTGAAGAGGCTGAAGTTGAAGGATTTTATGAAGACCTGCAAGACCTTTTAGAACTAACACCCAAAAACGATGTGCTTTTCATTATAGGGGACTGGAATGCAAAAGTAGGAAGTCAAGAAACACCTGGAGTAACAGGCAACTTTGGCCTTGGAATGCGGAATGAAGCAGGGCAAAGACTAATAGAGTTTTGCCAAGAAAATGCACTGGTCATAGCAAACACCCTCTTCCAACAACACAAGAGAAGACTCTACCCGTGTACGTCACCAGATGGTCAACACTGAAATCAGATTGATTACATTCTTTGCAGCCAAAGATGGAGAAGCTCTTTACAGTCAACAACAACAAAAAAAGACCAGGAGCTGACTGTGGCTCAGATCATGAATTCCTTATTACCAAATTCACACTGAAATTCAAGAAAATAGGGAAAACCGCTAGACCATTCAGGTATGGACTAAATCAAATCCCTTATGATTATACCGTGGAAGTGAGAAATAGAGTTTAGGGCCTAGATCTGATAGATAGAGTGCCTGATGAACTATGGATGACATTCCTGACATTGTACAGGAGACAGGGATCAAGACCATCCCCGTGGAAAAGAAATGCAAAAAAGCAAAATGGCTGTCTGAGGAGGCCTTACAAATAGCTGTGAAAAGGAGAGAGGCGAAAAGCAAAGGAGAAAAGGAAAGATATAAGCATCTGAATGCAGGGTTCCAAAGAATAGCAAGAAGAGATAAGAAAGCCTTCTTCAGCAATCAATGCAAACCAAATAGAGGAAAAGAACAGAATGGGAAAGACTAGAGATCTCTTTAAGAAAATTAGAGATACCAAGGGAACATTTCATGCAAAAATGGGCTCGATAAAGGACAGATGGTATGGACCTTACAGAAGCAGAAGATATTAAGAAGAGATGGCAATAATACACAGAAGAACTGTACAAAAAAGATCTTCACGACCCAGATAATCATGATGATGTGATCACTAATCTAGAGCCAGACATCTTGGAATGTGAAGTCAAGTGGGCCTTAGAAAGCATCACTACGAACAAAGCTAGTGGGCGTGATGGAATTCCAGCGGAGCTGTTTCAAATCCTGAAAGATGATGCTGTGAAAGTGCTGCGCTCAATATGCCAGCAAATTTGGAAAACTCAGCAGTGGCCACAGGACTGACAAAGGGCAGTTTTCATTCCAATTCCAAAGAAAGGCAATGCCAGAGAATGCTCAAATTACCACACAATTGCACTCATCTCACATGCTAGTAAAGTAATGCTCAAAATTCTCCAAGCCAGGCTTCAGCAATACGTGAACTGTAAACTCCCTGATGTTCAAGCTGGTTTTAGAAATGGCAGAGGAACCAGAGATCAAATTGCCAACATCTGCTGGATCATGGAAAAAGCAAGAGAGTTCCAGAGAAACATCTCTTTCTGCTTTATTGACTATGCCAAAGCCTTTGACTGTGTGGATCCCAATAAACTGTGGAAAATTCTGAGAGAGATGGGAATACCAGACCACCTGACCTGCCTCTTGAGAAATCTGTATGCAGGTCAGGAAGCAACAGTTAGAACTGGACATGGAACAACAGACTGGTTCCAAGTAGGAAATGGAGTGTATCAAGGCTGTATATTGTCAGCCTGCTTATTTAACTTCTATGCAGAGTACATCATGAGAAACGCTGGACTGGAAGAAACACAAGCTGGAATCAAGATTTCTGGGAGAAATCTCAATAACCTCAGATAAGCAGATGACACCACCCTTATGGCGGAAAGTGAAGAGGAACTAAAAAGGCTCTTGAGGAAAGTGAAAGAGGAGAGTGAAAAAGTTAGCTTAAAGCTCAGCATTCAGAAAACGAAGATCATGGCATCCGGTCCCATCACTTCATGGGAAATAGATGGGGAAACAGTGGAAACAGTGTCAGACTCTATCTTTTTGGGCTGCAAAATCACTGGAGATGGTGATTGCAGCCATGAAATTAAAAGACGCTTACTCCTTGGAAGAAAAGTTATGAGCACCCTAGATAGTATATTCAAAAGCAGAGACATTACTTTGCCGACTATGGTCCATCTAGTCAAGGCTATTGTTTTCCTGTGATCATGTATGGATGTGAGAGTTGGACTGTGAAGAAGGCTGAGCGCTGAGGAATTGATGCTTTTGAACTGTGGTATTGGAGAAGACTCTTGAGAGTCCCTTGGACTGCAAGGAGACCCAACCAGTCCATTCTGAAGGAGATCAACCCTGGGATTTCTTTGGAAGGAATGATGCTAAAGCTGAAACTCCAGTACTTTGGCCACCTCGAGAGAAGAGTTGACTCATTGGAAAAGACTCTGATGCTGGAAGGGATTGGGGACAGGAGGAGAAGGGGACGACAGAGGATGAGATCTCTAGATAGCATCATGGACTCGAAGGACTTGATTCTGAATGAACTTCAGGAGTTAGTGATGGACAGGGAGGCCTGGCGTGCTGCAGTTCTTGGCGTCGCAAGGAGTTAGACATGACTGAGCGACTGAACTGAACTGAACTGTACTGAGGTGGAAGCAGGACCCGCCCCAAGGCTGCACTATTGTTTCTTGGTGATCCTCCCTTGTCTCTGCAGCCCTTCCCTTGCCTGATTAACAACTGCAGGAATCTACCTACTGAGACAGGGTAGGTCATAGAGGCTGGAGTCTGCATCCTACAAACAAGGAATGGTGGAGTGGGGGACATAGAAAGGCTTTCATGCCCAGGAGTCCCACAGGGTCCTACTGGTTTCTCTTACAAAAGATAAGAAGTTGTGCTAAATTATATTGTCTTCAGTTGAAAAACACTATTTTCCCCCTGAGGTTTCTTCTAGTATCCTTTCTTCCTGCTTCTCTAAACTATATGTGTTCTCTCTCAAAAGTAAAAGAATTCCTAATATCATTATATTTTATTGATGTTATCAAACTTTTTGCAGTCTAGCTAGGCTTATTTAGGTCAGCTTGTGGGCAAAAGGGACAGGGCAGGTTGAGAAAACAGTGGTTCTGGACAATGATAGACATAAGGGGTATGATACTTGTTCTTGGCTTAAGCAGTAGTCAGAGTGACGAATGCATATAAATACGTGTTCTGAGGGCAAGTGAAAAGTGAGGTGACAGAATGTGGTATTAGATTGAAATGGACAGGACAAGTAAGATACAGAGACCCAGGAGTAACAGAAGTTAGTATTAGGGCCATAAGTGGAATGAAAAAAAAAAAAAAGCCACTACATGGGTGAAAATAGTTATTTTTATTTTGTTCACTTATGTGTGTATAAGTGTGTTGTGTGGGTTTGAATTTATTTCCTGAGTTTATCAAGAAAGGATTCAAATTAATGCAATTGATAAAAATCCAACATGCCTGCTGATAAATCTATCAGTTAACTGGGAATTGAAGGAAACTTACTTCGACTTGATAAAGACACCTACAAAAATCCTCCTGCTAACATAATACATCTTGATGAAAGAAGGAAAGCTTTCCCCCAGTGATTATGATGGAATGCTTTCCCTTGTGACTGAAATCAAGGATGTTTGTCACTATTTCTATCCAGCTTTATATTAAAGCTAGTAAATATGTTTTCAGGAACAAGGTCAATTCATAAAAACAATTATATTTTGATATCCTAGCAATAAATATTCACACACTGGAATTAAAAAAAACTATGCCACTTATAGCATCAAAGTTATTCAATACTTAGAGACAAATCTGACAATGTGTAAGATATATACATTAAAACTATAAAATGTTACTTAGAGAAATTAAAGAAAGCCTAAATAAATGGAGAGAGATATCATTTTCATGGCCAGAAAGATCAATATTGTCAACAAAATTACAGTTAAAATCTGAGCAGATTTATTTTGGTAGAAACTGTCAAGCTGATTTTAAAATTCATATTGTAATGCTCAGTTCATTTCCGTCACTCAATCGTGTCCGACTCTTTGCGACCCCATGAATCGTAGCCCGCCAGGCCTCCCTGTCCATCACCAAGGAATTCCAAAACGGGGTTTGCCTCTTTATTTGTGTTGAGTCAAAAGACAACTAAGTGAAAGATTATGAGAAGGGAGGCACTGCTACTTGGAACAAGCAAGGAGAAGACCAGAGATCTTTCTCAAGTGGTATCTCCCTGAACAACAAAGTTGGCGAAGTTTTAAGCTAAAAGCACACATACATTCTGGCTTCCCAGGTAGCACAGTGGTAAAGAATCCATCTGCCAATGCAGGAAACATGGGTGTGAAACCTGGGTTGGGAAGATGCCCAGGAGTAGGAAATGGCAACCCACTTTGGTATTCTTGCCTAGAAAATTCCATGGACAGAGGAGCCTGGTGGGCTACAGTCCATGGGGTCACAGAGTTGGGCATGACTGAGCACACACAAGCATACACATTCATGAACAACTCATATTCAGAGTCTAAGCTTTAGTTTATTGAAATCATAAATTTCAGAAGGGTCAGAAAAGATCCCATCATCTGTCCTTCAGTATCAGTTGTTTGGTGGTCGAGCACTTCAGGCTAACCTTTACCACTGAAACAGAACCGGAAGTCTTTACAATTGATATATTAATATTATCTTTACCATTATTAAGGGCTTTCCTGGTGGCTCAGATGGTAAAGAATCCACTTACAATGCAGGAGATCAAGGTTCGATCCCTGGGTCACGAAGATCCTGGAGAACGAAACAGCAACCCACTCTTCCCTTGTAGCCCAGTTGGTAAAGAATCTGCCTGAAGTGCAGAAGACGCAGGTTTGATCCCTGGCTTGGGAAGATCCCCTGGAGGAGGAAATGTCAACCCACTCCAGTATCCTTGCCTGGAATGGACAGAGGAGCCTGGTGGGCTGCAGTCGATGGGGTCACAAAGAGTCAGGCCTGACTGAGTGACTAATACTTACTTACAAGTATTCCTGCCTCAAGAATCCCATGAACAGAGGAGCCTGGCAGGATATAGTCCATAGGGGTCGCAAAGAGTGAGGCACAACTGAGTGAATAACACTTTCAATATTTTTATTTTTGTGTCTGAGCTTCTTCCACTGGAGAAGGGAATTGCAAGCCACTTCAGCATTCTTGCTTTGAGAGCCCCATGAACAGTACAAAAGGCAAAAAGATAAATAGAAAAATGAACCACCACCCCCCTCCCCCCAGGCTGATAGGTATCCAATATGCTACTGGAGAAGAGCAGAGAAATAGCTCCAGAAGGAATGAAGAGGCTGAGATAATGTGGAAAAAACACTCAGTTGTGGGTGTGTCTGGTGGTGAAAGTAAAGTCCAATACTATAAAGAACAATATTGCGTAGAAAATTGGAATGTTAGGTCCATGAATCAAGGTAAATTAGAAGTGGTCAAACAAAAAGTGGCAAGAGTGAACATTGACATTTTAGGAATCAGTGTCCTAAATCAGATATTTAGGAATCAGTGAACTAAAATGGAGGGGGACAGGGGAATTTAATTCAGATGGTCATTATATCTACTACTGTGGGCAAGAATCCCTTAGAAGAAATGGTGTAGCCCTCATAGTCAACAAAAGAGTCTGAAATGCAGTACTTGGGTGCAGTCTCAAAAATGACAGAATGATCTCTGTTCATTTCCAAGGCAAACCATTAATATCACAGTAATCCAAGTCTGTGCCCCAATCACTAATGCTGAAGGACCTGAAGTTGAACAGTTCTGTGAAGACCTACAAGACATTCTAGAACTAACACGAAAAAAAAAAAAAAAAAAAAAAGATGTCCTTTTCATCATAGGGGAGTGGAATGCAAAAATAGGAAGGCAGGTGACATCTGGAGTAACAGGCAAGTTTGGCCTTAGAGTACAAATTGAAGCAAGGCAAAGGCTAAAAGAGTTTTGCCAAGAAAATGCACTGGTCATAGCAAACACTCTCTTCCAACAACACAAGAGGCGACTCTACACATGGACATCACCAGATAGTCAATCTGAAATCAGATTGATTATATTCTTGCAACTAAAGTTGGAGAAGCTCTATACAGTCAGCAAAAGCAAGAATGGGAGCTGAGTATGGCTCAAATCATGAACTCTTTATTGCAAAATTCAGACTTTAATTGAAGAAATTAGGGAAGGCCACTAGGCCATTCTGGTATGACCTAAATCAAATTCCTTTTGATTATACAGTGGAAGTAACAAATAGATTCAAGGGATTAGATCTGAGAGAGTGCCTGAAGACGGAGGACAGAGGTTTATTACATTGTATAGGAGGCAGTGATCAAGACCATCCCCAAGAAAAAGAAATGCAAAAAGGCAACATGCTTGTCTGAGGAGGACTTAAATAGCTGAGAAAAAAAGAGAAGTGAAAGGCAAAGGTGAAAAGGAAAGCTATACCCATCTGAATGCAGAGTTCCAAAGAATAGCAAGGAGAAATAAGAAAGCCTTCCTAAGTGAACAGTGCAAAGAAATAGAGGAAAACAACAGAATGGGAATGACTAAAGATCTCTTCAAGAAAATTGGAGATACCAAGGGAACATTTCATGGAAAGATGGGCACAAAAAAGACAGAAATGGTCAGAAGCAGAAGACATTAAAAAGAGGTGGCAATAATACACAGAAGAACTATACAAAAAAGGTCTTAATGACCAAGATAACCATAGTGGTGTGATCACTCACCTATAGCCAGACATCCTGGAGTGTGAAGTGGGCTTTAGGAAGCATCACTATGAGCAAAGCTGATGGAGGTGATGAAATTCTAGCTGTGCTATTTTACATCCTAAAAAATGATGCTGTTAAGGTGCTACACTCAATAGACAGCAAATTTGAAAACTCAATATTGGCCACAGAACTAGAAAAGGTCAGTTTTCATTCCAGCCCCAAAGAAGGGCAATGCCAAAGAATGTTCAAACTATCGCACAATTGCACTCATTTTACATGCCAGCCAGGCTTCAACAGTACATGAACAAAGAGCTTCCAGATGTACAAGCTGGATTTAGAAAAGGGAGAGGAGCCAGAGATCAAATTGCCAATATCACTGGATCATAGAAAAAGCAAGGGAACTCCAGAAAAACGTCTTCATTGACTATGCTAAAGCCTTTAACTGTGTAGATCACTACAAACTGTGGAAAATGCTTAGAGCTGGGAATACCAGACCACTTTACCTGCCTCCTGAAAAACCTATATGTAGGAAAAGAAGCAACAGTTAGAACTGGACATGGAACAATGAACTGGTTCAAAATTGGAAAGGAGTATGTCAAGGCTGTATATTATTATCACTCTACTTATTTAACTTATATCCAGAGTGAAAGACAGTGAAAATGAAAGTCGCTCAGTCATGTCTGACTCTTTGAGACCCCATGCACTATACAGTCCAAGGAATCCTACAGGCCAGAATACTGAGTGCATAGTGTTTCCCTTCTCCAGGGGATTTTCCCAACCCAGGGATTGAACCCAGGTCTCCTGCATTGCAGGCGGATTCTTTACCAGCTGATTCACAAGGTAAGCCCAAGGCTGTATGTTATCACCCTGTTTATTTCACTTATATGCAGAGTATATCATGCAAAATTCTGGACTGGATGAAGCTCAAGCTGGAATCAAGATGGCCAGGAGAAATATCAAAAACCTCAGATATGCAGATTATACCACCCTAATGAAATTAAAAAAGGGAAAATGATAGGATACTGAAAGAGGAACTCCCCAGGTCAGTAGTTGCCCAATATGCTACTGGAGATCAGTGGAGAAATGACTCCAGGAAGAATGAAGGGATGAAGCCAAAGCAAAAACAATACCCAGTTGTGGATGTGACTGGTGATAGAGGCAAGGTCCGATGTTGTAAAGAGCAATATTGCATAGGAACCTGGAATGTCAGGTCCATGAATCAAGGCAAATTGGAAGTGGTCAAACAAGAGATGGCAAGGGTGAACGTCGACATTCTAGGAATCAGCTAACTAAAACGGACTGGAATGGGTGAATTTAACTCAGATGACCATTATATCTACTACTGCGGGCAGGAATCCCTCAGAAGAAAGGGAGTAGCCAACATGGTCAACAAAGAGTCCGAAATGCAGTACTTGGATGCAATCTCAAAAATGACAGAATGATCTCTGTTTCTCTCCAAGGCAAACCATTCAATATCACAGTTATCCAAGTCTATGCCCCAACCAGTAATGCTGAAGAAGCTGAAGTTGAACGGTTCTATGAAGACCTACAAGACCTTTTAGAACTAACACCCCAAAATGATGTCCTTTTCATTATAGGGGACTGGAATGCAAAAGTAGGAAGTCAAGACACACCTGGAGTAACAGGCAAATTTGGTCTTGGAATGCGGAATGAAGCAGGGCAAAGACTAATAGAGTTTTGCCAAGAAAATGCACTGGTCATAGCAAACACCCTCTTCCAACAACACAAAAGACTCTACTCGTGGACATCACCAGATGATCAACACTGAAATCAGATTGATTATATTCTTTGCAGCCAAAGATGAAGAAGCTCTATACAGTCAACAAAAAATAAGACTAGGAGCTGACTGTGGCTCAGATCATGAGCTCCTTATTACCAAATTCAGACTCAAATTCAAGAAAGTAGGAAAAACCACTAGACCATTCAGGTATGACCTAAGTCAAATCCCTTATGATTATACAGTGGAAGTGAGAAATAGATTTAAGGGCCTAGATCTGATAGATAGAGTGCCTGATGAACTATGGAATGAGGTTCAAGACATTGTATAGGAGACAGGGATCAAGACCATCTCCATGGAAAAGAAATGCAAAAAGAAAAATGGCTGTATGGGGAGGCATTACAAGTAGCTGTGAAAAGAAGAGAGGCAAAAAGCAAAGGAGAAAAGGAAAGATAAAAGCATCTGAATGCAGAGTTCCAGAGAATAGCAAGAAGAGATAAGAAAGCCTTCTTCAGCGATCAATGCAAAGAAATAGAAGAAAACAACAGAATGGGAAAGACTAGAGATCACTTCAGGAAAATAAGAGATACTAAGGGAACATTTCATGCAAAGATGGGCTCGATAAAGGACAGAAATGGTCTGGACCTAACAGAAGCAGAAGATATTAAGAAGAGGTGACAAGAATACACAGAAGAACTGTACACAAAAGATCTTCACAACCCAGATAATCATAATGGTGTGATCACTAATCTAGAGCCAGACATCCTGGAATGTGAAGTCAAGTTGGCCTTGGAAAGCATTGCTACGAACACCTCTAGTGGAGATGATGGAATTCCAGTTGCGCTGTTTCAAATCCTGAAGGATGATGCTGTGAAAGTGCTGCACTCAATATGCCAGCAAGTTTGGAAAACTCAGCAGTGGCCAAAGGACTGGAAAAGGTCAGTTTTCATTGCAATCCCAAAGAAAGGCAATGCCAGGGAATCCTCAAACTACCGCACAATCGTGCTCATCTCACATGCTAGGAAAGTAATGCTCAAAATTCTCCAAGCCAGGCTTCAGCAATACATGAACCGTGAACTTCCTGATGTTCAAGCTGGTTTTAGAAAAGGCAGAGGAACCAGAGATAAAATTGCCGACATCCACTGGATCATGGAAAAAGCAAGAGAGTTCCAGAAAAACATCTACTTCTGCTTTATTGTATATGCCAAAGCCTTTGACTGTGTGGATCACAATAAACTGTGGAAATTCTGAAAGAGATGGGAATACCAGACCACCTGATCTGCCTCTTAAGAAATCTGTATACAGGCCAGGAAGAAACAGTTAGATTTGAACATGGAACAACAGACTTGTTCCAAGTAGGAAAGGGAGTGTGTCAAGGCTGTATATTCTCACCCTGCTTATTTAACTTCTATGCAGAGTACATCATGAGAAACGCTGGACTGGAAGAAACACAAGCTGGAATCAAGATTGCCAGGAGAAATCTCAATAACCTCAGATATGCAGATGACACCAGCCTTATGTCAGAAAGTGAAGAGGAACTAAAGAGCCTCTTAATTAAACTGAAAGTGGAGAGTGAAAAAGTTGGCCTAAAGCTCAGCATTCAGAAAACGAAGATCATGGCATCTGGTCCCATCACTTCATGGGAAATGGATGGGGAAACAGTAGAAACAGTGTCTGACTTTATTTTTTTTGGGCTCCAAAATCACTGCAGATGGTGATTGCAGCCATGAAATTAAAAGACGCTTACTCCTTGGAAGAAAAGTTATGACCAACCTAGATAGTATATTCAAAAGCAGAGACATTACTTTGCCAACTAAGGTCTGTCTAGTCAAGGCTATGGTTTTTCCTGTGGTCATCTATGGATGTGAGAGTTGGACTGTGAAAGAAGGCTGAACGCCAAAGAATTGATGCTTTTGAACTGTGGTGTTGGAGAAGACTCTTGAGAGTCCCTTGGACTGCAAGGAGATCCAACCAGTCCATTCTGAAGGAGATCAGCCCTGGGATTTCCTTGGAAGGAATGATGCTAAAGCTGAAACTCCAGTACTTTGACCACCTCATGCAAAGTGTTGACTCATTGGAAAAGACTCTGATGCTGGGAGGCATTGGGGTAGGAGGAGAGGGGGACGACAGAGGATGAGATGGCTAGATGGCATCACTGACTCGATGGACGTGAGTCTGAGTGAACTCTGGGAGATGGTGATGGACAGGGAGGCCTGGCATGCTGCAATTCATGGGGTCGCAAAGAGTCAGACATGACTGAGCAACTGAACTGAACTGAATGGCATTAAGTGAAGAGGAACCAATAGCCTCTTGTTGTAGATGAAAGAGGACAGTGAAAAAATTGCCTTAAAACTGAACATTCAAAACAATGAAGTTCATGGCATCCAGTCCCATCACTTCATGGCAAATAGATGGGGAAAGAATGGAAATAGTGACAGATTTTATTTTTGGGGGCTCCAAAATCACTGTAGATGGTGACTGCAGAAACGAAATTAAAAGACACTTGCTCCTTTGAAGAAAAGTTATGACACATGTAGACAGGATATTAAAAAGCAGAGACATTACTTTTTTACCGACAAAGTTACATCTAGTCAAAGCTATGGTTTTTCCAGTATTCACATACAGATGTGAGAGTTGGATCATAAAGAAGACTAGTACCAAGGAAAAGACTGAGTACCAAAGAAATAATGCTTTCGAACTGTGGTGTCGGACAGCAAGGAGATCAAGCCAGTCAATCCTAAAAGAAATCTATCCTGAATAATCATGGGAAGGACTGATGCTGAAACTGAAGCTCCAACACTTTGGCCACCTGATGGGAAAAGCCAACTATTGGAAAAGACCCTGATGCTGGAAAAGATTGAGGGCAGGAGGAGAAGGGGGCAACAAAGGATGAGTTGGTTGCATGGCATCCCCTAGTCAATGGACATGAGTTTGAGCAAACTCGGGGAGATAGTGAAGACAGGAAAGCCTGGTGTGCTGCAGTCCATGGGTTTGCAAAGAGTGGGACCCAGCTGAATGACTGGAGAACAACTTTTCTAGTCTGAAAACAGGCAGTGTTTCTGCACTCTTTTGTTCCCTTAGAGTCATTAATTGCTGAGACCTGTTCAAGGACAAGCATTGTTACCACCTTTAGATCACAAAGGCCAAAAATGGCTTCTCTTTGGCTTAGACCAAAAATATCTTCTCATATCTAGATAGCTTTGCTTTGTCCTTTTTCTCTGGGCACCTTGAGAAATACATGTCTCCCCCAAATTTAAAGATGCTTAATAAAGAAAAGAAGTGAATGGCTAATACAACCTGATTTCAAGGTTTATTGTAAAGCTACAACATCAAGACTGGGATATTGGCATAAAGTTAAGCAAATCAGTGGAATTTAAGGAGTCTAGAAATAGTTTCATAAATATGAAAAGTTGATAGTTGACAAAAACACAAAGGCAATCAACTGGAGACAGGATCATTGCTTTCAAGAAGTAGCCTGGAATAATTGGATACTTCTGTGCCAAAAACAAGTCTAATCTTAAACTTGCATTATATAAAATATTAGTACAAAGTGAATTATAGACCTAAATATAAAATCTAAAACCGTACACTTTTAAGAAAACAAATCGGTTAGGCTAGAGGATTTGGACTATTGTTTTTTCATTCTGCAACTCCATGTGTTTTTTGAAGTACCTGGAAAGAGGGAAAATGTACTCATTTTAGCTAGAAGTGAAGTGAAGTCGCTCAGTCGTGTCCGACTCTTTGTGACCCCGTAGACTGTAGCCTACCAGGCACCTCAGTCCATCGGATTTTCCAGGCAAGAGTACTGGAGTGGGTTGCCATTTCCTTCTCCAGAGGATCTTCCCGACCCAGGGATCGAACCTGGGTCGCCTGCATTGTAGGCAGACGCTTTACCGTCTAAGCCACCAGGGAAGCCATTTTAGCTAGAGAAGGTAATAAAAAAAAAGAATCTGAAAACACTGGAGCAAAACTTGTTCTAAATTGTAGTCTTTTAAGACCCTCTGTATTTACATTCAAATATAACCTCTAAGGGGGAACATTCATTTTAATAGTGCCTCAAGATAGGACCTTGCAAATAGTTGGCAGTTAATGAACACATTTCTTGGATAAAGTCAAAAATTCTATAGACAATGTCAAAGAAAAATTATGCTGGACAGAGTTAAACAGGAAAGAAAGGTGTTATTCAAGACTGTGGCAATAGGGTAGAGAGATTTAACCCAACCCTGGGAAACAGAGGCCAGAGGATTTTTAAGCCCTTTGCTGAGCTGATGGAAAAGTATTGGAGGACTTCAGAGGAGGTTGTTCAGTGTATTAGGCCATCTGTGTTTGCTAATGGTACTTATCAAAATAGACTTCTATCTTCCCACGAAGACTGGGAGTTAGGATCCCTGTCTTTCTTGATGATTAAATTGTAAAGGGATGATTCCCAGGTTCTTGAGAAAGACATTCCTGAGTTGTAAAATGGGCAAAAGGCTAGGAGAAAATTTATATCTCAAAGGGACAGATAAATAGTTCATGATGGAAAGCCTTCTAAAGTACTTGCTCTAAGGGAAATCAGGAGTTTATAGTCTAAACAGGGTTTAAACTAGGGGCTTCCCTAGTAGCTCAGGTGGTAAAGAATCTGCCTGCAATGTAGGAGACCCTGGTTTGATTCCTGGGTTGGGAAGATCCACTGGAGAAGGGAAAGGCTACCCATTCCAGTATTATGCCCAGAGAATGCCATGGACTGTATAGTTCTGGGGTCACAAAGAGTCAGACATGACTGAGTGACTTTCACTTACCTTACTTATCATCATGATACAAAGCAATAACTTAACTTACAGGAAGGGTCTGTGATGTCTGTTTATATGAAAATACATGCAATTCTATTTGTTTTAAGGAGAAATACTGTAGCATAATACAGTAAGTTTATTTGAGTCTCATTATTGTGATTTTTGATGATTTGGTTTTGTGATAATGATTCTTTTCTGGGCAGCTAAATGGGATTTTGTAAGTCTTTTTTAATATATCTAACTTTAATCATTAACACAGTTGGCTTTACTAGAATAGATTTAAAAAGTTATCAAATATCTTGTGCATTTTTAATGTATAAAATTACAAGTTACATGTTAATTTCAAATTGTCATGCCACATTTTGCTAAATTATCATGTTGAAATTACATAGTTGAAAAGATTTAAGTTTGCTTATTCTTCTAACATAGGGTAGTAACCACAGTGCAAGTTACTTTTAAGAAAAACATTCAATTTCTGGAAGTGTTTGCATTAATTAGGTGATGACTTAAAAAAAGGTGCACTACTTAAAACTTAAGAATTATGTTTTATTTAGCAGAGATACTGGGACTTAAGCTCAGGAAAGGAGTCTCAGATAGCCCTGAGGGACTATTCTGAAGAGGTGAGGGAGGAGCCAGAATATAAAGAAGTTTTGCTAAAAGAACAAATAAGCAAATAAAACAGGCAATCAGAACACGGAAAGATTACTGTTAAAGAAACACCAGGCATCTCAAGTTCATGAATTTAGTACCTGATGATGCATGAGAGATGCAAGCGTCTAAACTCATTGAAATCATTCCTTTGATTTGCACCTGAACTATCTAAGGCTAGTATCCTCCTTTCTCCAATCTGAGTCCCCTTGGATGGTGGGGGCTGTTGCAGTGGCCAATGGCTTGATGGTTGTAACATCTATTGTTTATTGATGTAACAGGCAACATTCTTTGTCCGACATAGGTAAATTTAAGAATTAAGCTATGTAGTTAATTAGAGACAATGCTAATACATAATTATACCTTTATTGTATTATATACAACTGTTGTAACTACAGAGGTTTCAAGGATTTTTAAAAGAAAAATGTAGATAGAGAAAAAGCTGATTTTTATTCAAATACTGTAACAGTAATTTAGAATGAAGCAGAGACACCCAAGGCAGTCACCTGAATAACTAAGAATTATTCCCAAACTCTGTAAAAGGCTAGAGAATTTTACTGAAAAGGTTGGTGATGGGATAAATATTTATCATTTTCTGAGTTCAATTTCTGCAAGAGTTCATGGGTTCAGTTTGGAATTCTCTTCCACAAGGAAAAAGAAGCTGCTCTGGTGAATTTGTTAGGCGAGTATATGCTCCTCGGTTTTCATCTCGTCACAACAAAGGTTTGGAGTGACGGACATTAAAGCCCCCTTGGTGTGTCACAGCTCTCGGGTCTTGGACAGACCGCGTTATAGCTCTCAGGTCTCAAACGGACCATGTTATAGGTCTTAGACAAATCAGTGTTACAGCTCAGCGCTACAGCTCTATTTTATTTAGAAGATAGCAGGAAAATCCATCTTCGAGGCATGAGGGCACATCGATCCAAAGATGTGAAGAGATGAGCACCCCAGCATGTGTGGGGGAGAGAGAGAGAGAGAGAGAGCGAGAGCGAGAGCGAGAGAGCGGGAGAGTGAGAGAGCGAGAGAGCGAGAGAGCGAGAGAGAGAGAGAGAGAGAGAGCCCTTTGGCTCCTCTTTTTACGTGTTTTTTTCTCCCTCCTGGGCCTACCCTATGCAAATTGGGCCTAGTCAGGAGTGCTGTTCTACCTGAAGTCCTCACTCAGGTCCTTGGACCTTCATTTGACCTTCCTCTGTTTTATTTTCATGGGCTTTTCTCTTTCTTGTCTTTTAGCCACCGCCATTTTGGACTCCTTTTCCCTATTCTAACTACCTGACAAATTGAAGGATGAGGACATAATACAAGTATTGCTGCTTTCATATTCACTTTGCTACAAATTCAAGATAGAATCTGTGAGTAGCAGGATCCAGGGACAATTTTAGCCTTGCCAGTGCCAATGCTCAGAGATAGCAGAACCCCTCTCTATCCACTATGACCCACCTCTGGCTCAAACTTCCAGTCACTGTGGAAAATATGCTGGTGCAAAAGTCAAACTGGGCAAGCAAGCTGAGTGATATGTTGACATGGCTGCCTTCATGCAGTTTGAATAAGAAGCTGAATTCATCTTCTCTCAGTTGCTGATGAAAATGTTGCAGGAGCCCATAGATCATCTTGGAGGGTTGTCTCAAGGGCTGAGAAAATGAGGGAAGGTTCCAATGGCTTGAGAAAACAGAGAGAAAGGCGACAGTGAGCTCTGAGATATATGCAAGTGATTTACTGTCTCTTTTGAACAACAACAACAAAAAACCTTCATCCCTAGCGTTTCACAAGCCCAGACAAAGTCATTTACTTGAAAATGAAAGGAGACTACTACTGTTACTTGGTTCAGGTTACTGGTGGTGACAACAAGAAAGGATTATGGATCAGTCACAGCAAGCCTACCAAGAAGCTTTTCAAGTCAGAAAAAGGAAATGCAACCAAAAACATCCTATTGTATTGGGTCTGGGCTGTAAATTCTCTATGTTCTATTGTGCAATTCTGAACTTCCTGGAGAAAGCCTGCTCTCTTGCAAAAAGAACTATTTTCCACTACAGTTTTATTGAAATATAATTGACATATTACACTCTATGTTAAGGTGTACAACATGAAGTTTTGAAAAATGCATATGCTACAAAATGATTACCACAATAAGCTGAGCTAACATTTATCACCTCACATAGTTACACTTTTTTTCCTTGTGATGAGAACTTTTCAGATTTACTCTCATAACTTTCAAATACACAATACAATATTAACTATAGTCATCATGTTGTAGGTTAGACAACATGTTAGAAAATAATATATGTTATTTATCTTATAACTGGAGGTTTGTACCATTTAACCACCTTTACTCAATTACTCTCCCCCCAGCAACCACAAGTCTGACTCTGTTTCTATGATTTTAATTTCACATGTAAGTGAGATATATGTATATGAAGATATATATATATATATATATATATTTTTTTTCTTTCTCAGTCTGACTTATTTCACTGGCACAATGCCCTCAAGGTCCATCCATATTGTTGCAAATGGTAGAATTTCTCTCTTTTTAATGGCTGAATACTATTCTATCATATATGTATGCCTTATTTTCTTTATATATTAATCTGTTGATAGATTGTCAGCTTTTGATGATGCCATTGCTGAACTTCATACATTTAAGAATCACACAAAGATAGCATGGTAACATGCTAGGCATGCCAAATGAGAGGCTTGAGAGGCAACTTGACATTGTGAACACTGGATGCCCAAGTGTTGAAACAAGAGAAGGAGGGGCAAATTACCCAGCCTCCCAATTCTCATCTATCACATTTTGAAATTTACACATTTGTTATCCATGCTGCTGCTGCTGCTAAGTCGCTTCAGTCGTGTCTGACTCTGTGCGACCCCATAGACGGCAGCCCACCAGGTTCCTCCGTCCCTGGGATTCTCTAGGCAAGAACACTGGAGTGGGTTGCCATTTCCTTCTCCAGTGCATGAAAGTGAAAAGTGAAAGTGAAGTCGCTCAGTCGTGCCCGACTCTAGCGACCCCGTGGACTGCAGCCTACCAGGCTCCTCCATCCATGGGATTTTCCAGGCAAGAGTACTGGAGTGGGGTGCCATTGCCTACTGCCCCACAAATAGATTTTTTTTGACAAGTGTATATTAATTTTATTTCAATTTCTATTTTTTCCCATAAAGTTTTTTGTTTAATATTAGGGGAATAGAGTCAGTTAATATTTAGACATTTACCTTTTCTTTCTTTCTCTTTCTTATTTTTAAATTTTACATTCAGACCTGATTTGCTTTTCCATTTATTCAGCTCTTATTTTAACAAGGTATTTTATCTTGCTTTAATAAGGTTTTGTTGTTTCTTCATATAGGTTTTGAACCTTTATCACATTTTCCTAAGTATTTTTTTCATTTGGCTATTATCAATTAGATTTTTTAAATTGAGATATAATTGACATTAAACATTAGTTTCAAGGTGTACAACATAGCAATTTGATATGTGTATATATTATAAAACATGTATCATAATAAATCTAGCAGACATCCCTCACCATATATAGTTAATTTTTTTTTTTCTTGTGTTGAGAACTTGTACTCTCTTAGTAATTTTCAAGTACACAATACAGGCATATCTTGGAGTTTTTGTTGGCTCAGTTCCAGACCACCACAACAAAGGGAACATTACAATATAGTGATGTGAAGAACTGACTCCTTGGAAAAGACCCTGATGCTGGGAAAGATAGAAGGCAGGAGGAGAAGGGGACGACAGAGGATGAGGTGACTGGATGAAATCACCAACTCAATGAACGACTGGATGGACATGAGTTTGAGCAAGCTCTGGGAGTTGGTGATGGACAGGGAAGCCTGGCATGCTACAGTCCATGGGGTCGCAGAGTCGGACATGACTGAGCAACTTAACTGACAATATTGTGTCACACAAATTTTTGGTTTCCCAGAGCATATAAAAGTTATGTTTATACTATGCTTAGTAGAGTCTATTAAGTATGCAATAGCATTATGCCTAAAAAAAAAGGTATATACCTTAATTAAAACATACTTTATTACTAAAAATGCTAACCATCATCTGAGAATGAAGGGTTGCAACAAACCTTCATTCTTGTAAAAAAAATGTAACATCACTAGATGGTCAATACTGAAATCAGATTGATTATTCTTTGCAGTCGAAGATGGAGAAACTCTATACAGCAAAAACAAGACCAGGATCTGATTGTGGCTCAGATCATGACTTCTTTATTGCAATATTCAGGCTTAAATTGAAGGAGGTAAGGAAAACCACTAGACCATTCAGGAATGACCTAAATCAAATTCCTTATGATTATAAAGTGGAAGGGAAAAAAAGATTGAAGGGATTAGGTCAGATAGAGTGCCTGAAGAACTATGGATGGAGGTTTGTGACATTGTACAGGAGGCAGGAATAAAGACCATCCCCAAGAAAAAGAAATGCAAAAAGGCAAATGGTTGTCTGAGGAGGGCTTACAATAGTTGAGAGAGGCAAAGGGGAAAAGAAATATATCCATTTGAATGCAGAACTCCAAAGAATAGCAAGGAGAGATAAGAAAGCCTTCCTCAGAGATCAGTGCAAAGAAATAGAGGAAAACAATAGAATGGGAATGACTAGAGATCTCTTTAAGAAAATTACAGATACCAAGGGAACATTTCATGCAAATTTGGGCACAATAAAGGACAGAAATGGTATGGACCTAACAGAAGCAGAATATATTAAGAAGAGGTGACAAGAATACACAGAACTATACAAACAAGATAATGACCCAGATAATCACGATGGTGTGATCATCCACCTAGAGCCAGACATCCTGGAATGCAAAGTCAAGTGGGCCCTAGGAAGGCTGAACTGACTGAACTGAACTGAACTGATTTTCTCCTAAACTTCCCTCCTATCCAGGCTGCCACATAACATTGGGCAGAATTTCCTATGCTGTATAGTATGTCCTTGTTGGTAATCCATTTTAAATATAAATGTTACCAAAAAAAAAAAAAAAAAGCCCAAACAACAATAAAACAGAAAAAATGTAATATCTGTCAAATGCAATAAATTCAAGTGCTGTAAAACAAGGTATGCCTATGCCATATTATTAACTATGGTTTCTATACTGTGTGTTATATCCCATGAATTCTTTATTTTATAACTGGATTTGTATCTTTTGATGCCCTTCATCCATTTCACTCATCCCCCCAACCCCTGCCTTTGGAAACCACCAACCTGTTCTCTGTATCCGCACATTCATTTTTTTCCTTATTCTTGTTTTTTATCATCTATATATAAGTGACTTTGTACAGTATGTCTTTTTTTGTCTGATGTAGTTCACTTAGCATAATGTTTTCAAGTTCTGTCCATGTTGTTGCAAGGTTTTCTTGTTTTTTTATAGCTAAGTAATATTCCATTGTATATATACATATTTCCATATTTTCTTCATTCACTTATCCACTGATGGAAACTTGGTTTCCTTTCATGTTTTCACTATTATAAATAATGTTGCAGGGAGCCTAGGAGTGCAGATAACTTTTCAAGTTAGTGTTTTGTTTTTGTTGGATAAATATCTGAAAGTGGAATTTCTAGATCATATGTTAGGTATATTTCTAATTTTCTGAAAATCTCCATGCTGTTTTCCCTAGTAGTTACACCAATTTACATTCCCACTAACAGAGCACATGGGTTCCCTTTCTCTATATCCTCGTGAATACTTGTTATTTCTTATCTTTTTGATAATAAGCATTTTAACATTTTATCAGGTGAGGTGATAACTTAATCTTTTTAAAATTTTATTTATTGATTGATTTATTTTAATTGGAGGCTAATTATTTTACAATATTGTGGTGGGTTTTGCCATGCATTCACTTTTCCCTAATAATTATAATGTCAAGGACAATTTCATGGATCTGTTGGCCATCTGTATGCCTTCTTTGGAAAAATCTCTATTCAGATCCATTATAAAATGTTGGGAGGAAATGTCTGACATGCCTTTGAAGATTTGATCTATGAAAATTCATACCTTGCATTACATTTTAATTGGTAGACAAGATATAAATAAATATCAGAGAGTTTTAATAAATTAAAGGACAGCTTTTACTACAGATTAATATTGGACTTTAAAGCCTTTGACTGTGTGGATCCCAATAAACTGTGGAAAATTCTGAAAGAGATGGGAATACCAGACCACCTAACCTGCCTCTTGAGAAATCTGTATGCAGGTCAGGAAGCAACAGTTAGAAGTGGACATGGAGCAACACACTGGTTCCAAATAGGAAAAGGATTACGTCAAGGCTGTATATTGTCACCCTGCTTATTTAACTTCTATGCAGAGTACATCATGAGAAACGCTGGACTGGAAGAAACACAAGCTGGAATCAAGATTTCTGGGAGAAATATCAACAACCTCAGATATGCAGATGACACCACCCTTATGGCAGAAAGTGAAGAGGAACTAAAAAGCCTCTTGATGAAAGTGAAAGAGGAGAGCAAAAAAATTGGCCTAAAGCTCAACATTCAGAAAACAAAGATCATGGCATCCGGTCCCATCACTTTATGGGAAATAGATGGGGAAACAGTGGAAACAGTGTCAGACTTTATATTTTTGGGATCTAGAATCACTGCAGATGGTGACTGCAGCCATGAAATTAAAAGACGCTTACTCCTTGGAAGAAAAGTTATGAACAACATAGTATATTCAAAAGCAGAGACATTACTTTGCCGACTAAGGTCTGTCTAGTCAAGGCTATGGTTTTTCCTGTGGTCATGTATGGATGTGAGAGCTGGACTGTGAAGAAGGCTGAACGCCAAAGAATTGATGCTTTTGAACTGTGGTGTTGGACTAGACTCTTGAGAGTCCCTTGGACTGCAAGGAAATCCAACCAGTCCATTCTGAAGGAGATCAACCCTGGGATTTCTTTGGAAGGAATGATGCTAAAGCTGAAACTTCAGTACTTTGGCCACCTCATGCGAAGAGTTGACTCATTGGAAAAAACTCTGATGCTGGGAGGGATTGGGGCAGTAGGAGAAGAGGATGACCGAGGATGAGATGGCTGGATGGCATCACCGACTCGATGGATGTGAGTCTGAGTGAACTCCTGGAGTTGGTGATGGACAGGGAGGCTTGGCATGCTGCGATTCATGGGGTCGCAAAGAGTCGGACACAACTGAGCAACTGAACGGAACTGAACTTATAGTAGAAATAATTTTATGATAAAAATATGTTTATATTTGTGAGAGATTTAATATGCTAATGAAATATGGCCAGGCTATAAATAAAACATAGAACTTTGATACACATCCTCCTAGGCAACAAGGAAAGAAAGCCAAATGAAACCTTCTATAGCAATCAGCCCCAAAAGACAAACCTTGATCAATAACTGCCACTTCTCTGATTTTAGCCCTGCTTCTAACTTCAGTTCGACCCAAGAAAACCAAACACGCTTTGCAAAGTAATCACATATGGTGCCCTTCTAAGCTGACCTGTCTCCAGATTCTTCATGCTGACAACTTCCCATCAGGGTATAGCAGAAGGCTTCTCTTTTTTCCACTTTAAAATTTTTATCCTTCCTTGACTGCCTTGAAATCTCTGCCAATGCAAGTGATGTTGTTAGACTAATTCTGAATAAAAGGCTTTTGCTTGTTCACATATAGGTGGTTTTCATTTATTTACACATCTGGAAATGTATGGAATATTGAAAGTTATAAAGTTTAAACTGCATCATCTGAGATTTTAAAATAACAATTTCATGGTATAAATGATTTCAACTTAAATAATCTCATGATGGCAAAAATTTGGTGACTCTCAACTAGAAATTGAGAACCAGTCAATTCTAATTTATATACTAGCTTTTGAACAATAGATTGATTTTGAAATATGGATTTTCACATTCACAGTTTTGAAAGTAACTGAGATCATCTGAAAGTTATTTTAATATATAATTTATAGTGGTCCTTGGAGTCATTAACCCGGGATCATACCTGGTGATTTAAAGTTTTATCCAGAAAAGAATTTTGACTTTCAGTTAGTTGGTAAGGAATATCCAATATTTAGATAAGAAATTCAATTATCTCTTCATAGAAGCCAAGATGATTAGAGTTCAGAGAGCCAGAGGCACTATGCTGTTTCATTTTAATGTATAGCTGAACCAATTCTGTTTTTAAGTATGTATTTTATTTTAAGAAATTGGATCTGCCTTGAGAGCCATAAACTCATACAACTGCATTCATATTTATTGTTTTAAAAGTAATTATTGTGCTAACTAATACATTAAATTTGTTCTGTTAAATAACAGAGGCCCTTAACTTTGTAAAAATCTCCCTGGAGTTTTCTCCTGTACCATTATTATGTGCCAAATTACTGATTATTATTATTATTATTTACCAATTACTGATAAAATAGCCAAAAATGTAAGAACTTTTCTGGGGGTTTTTAAAGAAGAAAGAAAAATGAAAAAACACCTGGTAATGTGTATTTAGTCAGGAAATCTGAGGATTCACTAGTGGTTTTCAACTTTTTCAAGACTTCATAACAGTAATAAACACAAACATATATAGTGCTTGTTATGTGTTAATTATTGTTCTAAGCATACTACGTATATGAACTCATTAATCCTTATGCCAATTCTAGGAGGTTTGTGTAATAATTCCTTAACACTTCCTTTAAATTTATAATTTTATGACATAAATTAGTAGCTTTTATATTTTGGATTTGAATATAATTTAAAATTAAAGAATGAGAAAGAGTCATAAAGTATTTTTACCAAACTTAGAAGAAGCTGCCTACCACCATCAGCACAACTACTACTGTCCTCAACTTTTCATTGAAAAAGATAGTTTAACATCAAAACAGTGAGCCTAAACTCAGAGTAAAGAGAAATCTTACTAAAAAAATTGCTTTATGAAATACTCATTTTATTCCTCATTTTTGTCAGATGTTTACATGGGTCAGTAAAAGCTCAACATTCAGAAAACTAAGATCATGGCATCTGGTCCCATCACTTCATGGGAAATAGATGGGGAAACAGTGGAAACAGTGGCTGACCTTATTTTTCTGGGCTCCAAAATCACTGCAGATGGTGATCACAGCCATGAAATTAAAAGATGCTTACTTCTTGGAAGGAAAGTTATGACCAATCTAGATAGCATATTAAAAAGCAGACATTACTTTGCTGACAAAGGTCTGTCTAGTCAAGGCTATGGTTTTTCCAATGGTCATGTATGGATATGAGAGTTGGACTGTGAAGAAGGCTGAGCACTGAAGAATTGATGCTTTTGAACTATGGTGTTGGAGAAGACTCTTGAGAGTCCCTTGGACTGCAAGGACATCCAACCAATCCATCCTAAAGGAGATCAGTCCAGGGTGTTCATTGGAAGGACTGATGTTGAAGCTGAAACTCCAATCCTTTGGCTACCTGATGTGAAGAGTTGACTCATTGGAAAAGACCCTGATCCTGGGAAAGATTGAGGGCGGGAGGAAAAGGGGATGACAGAGGATGAGAAGGTTGGATGATATCACCGACTCAATAAACATGGGTTTGGGTGAACTCCGGAAGTTGGTGATGGACAGGAAGGCCTGGAGTGCTGTGGTTCATGGGGTAGCAAAGAGTTGGACACTACTGAGCAACTGAACAACTGAAGACCAATCTGTGGTTTTACTTGAAGATGAAATTAGAAATTTTAATAGGTTCAAACACAATTCTTTGTGAATGACATTAACAGCAGTCACATCTCCCAAGTTTTGTGTGGATAAATTATAAATTAATTAGCTCATTGAATTCTTTTTAACTTTTTTTTTTCAGTCTAATGACTGAACACAGTGTGCACAGTAATAGAAATAAAAGCCACACAAATAATTGAATGCTCACGCATGCTCATTTGTCTGTAAAATTGTGACATAAAAGTGTTTTGCATATTGAGCAGTTTATTTTCCTCATGCCTGCCATTATGTTAGATGGTTTCTTAGATCTGTGAGTTAGCACTTGACACTTGAGTTGGATACTTCTCCAGTGTCCTCTGCTTTGACTTTAATGTCACTGTATCCTTGGGAATAGTAAGCATCACATTTGAAGCTCCAGGGATTTGGTAACTGTAGAGTCTTCAAAGCATAACTCAGTGTGTGTGTGTGTGTGTTTTTCCCAAGGACATAGCTTTCAAGTTACAGCAACAGTTACTCAAAACTATCTGAAACAATATTGTGAGTGTGACAATGGAAATACCAATTAGGACAAGTTGATTTGTTTGGTGATCCATACCTAGAATTCATAGAGAAAAGCGTCCTAGTAAAAATAGTTTTATACTACATAGTAATGTGTTTGCTCTTACACATTTCATTTGATTAGAAAAAGTAGTTTAAAATAATTTGTAATGAAACATACTGTAGTGGGTTGAGTTGTGTCCTCCCCTACCCCAACAAAAAAAGATAAGCCCTAACTCTAATGTCCAGTACCTGTGATTGTGAATTTTGTTGTAAAAAGGGTCCTCACAGGTGTAATTGAGTTAAGGGTCCCAAGATGAGAGCATCCTGAATGATCCAGGTGGAGCCTAAATACAATGGAACACATCTTTATTAGAGAGACAGGGGATAAAGCCATGTGAAAATGATGGCAGAGATTGGAATGATGTGTCCGCAAACCAAGAAATGCCAAGGATTCCTGTAGCAACCAGAGGCTTGGAGAAAATCTCCTGGACAAGTTCTCCCCTAGAATATCAATAGTCGGTCAATCTTGCCGGCACTTTTTGGACTTCTGGCCTCTAGAACTAGGAGAGGACATTTTAATTTTATTCTTTAAAGCCATCAAGTTTTGGTAATAAGTTGCAGCAGCTCTAATAAACCAACATGTATACTTATGCATAGACTAAAATGTCAGAAAATTGAAAAAACTAAAATAGGAAAGTGGTTACAGCATTTTGACTCAACAAGAGCTAAATACAGGATTAATTCTAAATTATGGGTCTTCTGAACTTTTATCTCATATCTATATTAACAAACTGAAATAAAACTAATTGAATTTGCAACAACTCAATTTCATGTTACATTCCAAAATCATTAAATATAGAATACTATAAATGAATACAGTGAAATAAAAATTTATAATTAGAAACTGATTAAAAATGAAAATTAATTTGGAATCCAACCATTTAATATACTTAGGGGAAATGCTTCCTGAAACATCAATACATAGGGAGAAAGTCACTTGGGAAACCCTTAAATGCTTAAGTGGAATATTAAGGGTATTAACCAAATGGTATTAACCGCTGTGACATTAAATAACTAATATCAGAACAACAGTCTTTATGTAAAAAGTCTTTCTAGTTTTTAGTCAATTATTATTTGTATAATTACTAAACAGTTTCATCATCTGTGCTATAGTTATTTAAAATCAAGCCAAAAAGAATTCAATCATATTTTGGGGAGATGTTTTTATGCCTTTTAAGTTAGGCCAACTCATAGAAAAGTGTTCCAAATTTATCTATTTAAATTTACCAAATACCTCTTTAAGAGAACAAATAGCTGACATAATTTAGGTCATAATCCTCTTAAAACATATTTTAGAATTTTAGCACAAAGTGTTAAAAAAAACCCTCTATCTAAATTATGTAGAATCTGGATGGTTACTGTCATTGCCAAGGATTATCAAAATAAATGTATGTATATAAATGTGAGAATTTTAAATTATTCATAAACTTCACAGAAGAGAGAGTTCTGACTAAATAAATAAAATATGGCATTAAGCCAATGGAATGAAGAGAATTGAAATCTTTGGATAAGTGTGTAATTAGTTACTGTTGACTAATTCAACCCTTTTATTTCTATTCTAAGCTTTTCTTATTTAATACTAGAATATATAACAAATGAATATATTTTGAAAGACATTATGTCGAAGAAAAGTTATCTCCTGATGAGATTTTTAATTAACTAGAGAAAAGTTCAGTAGAAGTTTAATGTGAAAAAAAAAGTTACTGTAAATATGTTTGGTAATCCTATAATTTGTTCTGATGTGCTATTGAGTAGCATAAGTTTGTAAGATGATATGAAAATAAATTTAAATAACTGATGTTTTCTTTCTTTATCACCTTTCTTCTTTTTGTGGGAGGTGAAAGTAGGTATTTAAAAAGGGTATATTGAAGAGATATGTTTTAAAGTTTTATCAGTTTTATTTTTCTTAAAACATTTTATTTTATAATGGGATACAGCCGATTAACAATGTTGTGATAGTTTCAGATGAACACTGAAGGGACTCGGCAATACAAATATTGATACATATATCTATTTTCTCTCAAACTCCTCTCGCATCCAGGCTGCCTTATAACATTCAGCAGAGTCCCATGTGCTATACAGCAGATCTTTGTTCATTATAATGGTTCATCAGTTTTAGATTTGATTCCTTGTCCTACATGCTACAATACTGAATAAACTAATCAGTGCATGCAATACGCATGCATGCTCAGTTGCTTCCAACTCTTCGCAACCGCATGGACTGCAGTCAGCCAGGCTCCTCTGTCTATGTAATTTTCCAGGCAGGAATACTGGAGTGGATTGCCATTTCCTACTCCAGGGTAATCACATGTAAATAAAGCAGATTAGGTGCTCAATAAATGCTATATTATTATTTATTTTTAAAAATTTATTTTACTGAAGTATAGTTGATTTACACTGTTTTATTAGTTTCTGCTATACAGCAAAGTAATTCAGCTATTTATACATATATATGTATATATATGTCTTCCCTGATGGCTCAGATGGTAAAGTGTCTGCCTGCAATGCGGGGGACCCAGGTTTGATTCCTGGGTTGGGAAGATCCCCTGGAGAAGTATATATATATATATATATATATATATATATATACATACATATATACACACACACACACATATATATATACATACATATATATATATACACATACATATATATATATATATATATATATACATGCATATACTTTCTTTCATATTCTTTTTCATTATGGCTTCATATAGGATATTAAATATAGTTCCTTGTATCCACAGTAGGTGTTTATACATTCTCTATATAATAGCTTACATCTGCTAATCCCAAACTACCAATCCATTCCTCTCCTACTTCTCCTCCCCTTTGGCAACTACAAGTCTGTTTTTATGTCTGTCAGTCTGTTTCTGTTTCATAGATATACCCACTTGTGTCATAATTTTGATTCCACATATAAGTGATAGCATACGGTGTTTGTCCTTCCCCTTGTGACTACTTCATTTAGGGTGATAATCTCTAAGTCCATCCATGTCACTGCAAATGGCATTATTTTATTTCTTTTTATGGCTGAGTAATATTTTATTGTATATATGTGCCACAGCTTCTTTATCCAGCCACCTGTCAGTGGACATTTAGGTTGCTTCCATGTCTTGGCTATTGGGAATAGTACTGCCATGAGCATAGGGGAGCATGTATCTTTTTGAATCATAGCTTTGTCAGTTAAATGCCCAGTAGTTGGATTTCAGGATCATGCGGAACTCTAATTTTAGTCTTTTGAGGGACCTCCATACTGTTCTCCATAGTGGCTTCCCAATGTACATTCCCACCAACAGTCTAGATTTTTCTCTATACTGTCTCCATCATTTATTACTTGTAGTGTTTTTAATGATGGTCATTTTGACTGGTGTGAGGTGGTACCTCACTATACTTTTGATTTGAGTAAATGCTATTTCATTTCTTCTTTACTCATCTTTCCTAGATATTCTAAATTTTGCAGGAGTAGTACCAATTTTCTTCTTTTAAAATCTGAAACAAAAATTGAAGATATTAGTGGATTTTAATGAACTTATTGATTATTAAAAATGTATGTCTTTTTATCCTTAATTATTACGTAGAACATTAGCATGGGTTAGATAGAGTTCATGAGTGTTCTTAAATAGTAGGAAAAATAGCTGACCGTTTCTGATATTTTCCTGAATGAAGTCAATAGCAGGTGGACATATCTGTAAATATCTTTGCCTTAACATTCCTGCCCTCTTCAACTCCATTAACCTTCACCTTCATGAAATTTCAGAAACCCAGTCCCATGAACACACACTGGATTTTGTTATCTTTCAGAACTTCTACTTTTCAAAGGTTTTTGGAAACATAGTGTTTCCTTTGCCTTTCACTACTATTCCCCACCCCCTGCTTAATTGAATCTCTGATCTCATGAAGACTCCTAAGCCTTTAATTAACTGGTTATTTAGTTATAATTATTTTTACCGATTTACTAGGACTTTCCTAGTTTCACTTTCACCTCATTTTATAGCAAATCATATGCTCAATATGAGCCAACACTGTTTTTATTGAAATCAATAGAAAAACAGTAAAGTTTGATTAAGGCAAAAAAATTAATACCTACTGGAAAGGCAAGGTTTAGTTGGTGCTCATGGAACCAGATAAATGGTTCTAAAACAATTAGCTAACCAGGTGGGAAAACAAACCAAAATATTTAATTTATATTTTATTTTTACATGATAAAGCAAATTTGTGACTCTAAAAACAATTATGGAAACATTAAAAAAATAAAATCTGGGTAGAGAAGAATTTTTAAAAGGACAGAAGTGGAAATATTTAATATATTTCACAACCTTAAAATTTTATTTATATAAATCTGTACCACCATAAATACTATGAATTGTTTAAAGCAAACTGTAGATTAAACTTCGTAATGCATACAAGTGATAAAATGTTGATAACCAGAGTGTGAAAATAATTTCTACAAATCAATGAAACAAAAAGAATGGAAAATGGGCTAAAGAATCAATCAGGGTTCAGTATAGGAATCACATGGTACATTCAAAGAGGCTTAGAAAAGAGTTTAAAACAAGGATTATTTAAAAGGTAAGGGCATGATTTGGGAAACCAACTAGGAAGAGACTAATTCTATAGGGCCAGCAGAAGAAGAAGCGGGAAAAAATAAAAGGAAGCAGGGGAAAGAGAAGTTATCAGAACATACACAGAGTAAGAGCGTCACCTGACAGGAGCTGTAGCCCTTGGCAAAGGAACACAACCAATCCCCAGCAACCTGCAGGGAGAATGCCAACAGGACAGACACCCAGTATCACTCCTTTCCAATCTCTGGGCTTTCTGCTAATGGTTCCCAAGGGCAAAGCCAACTGGAAGCCAGAGGGCATGGAAGCCAGCATCTAACTTGCACAATTAAATCTACAGTTAAGGGTGTCAAATCTAAGTTTCTAAAGGTGTAAATTTTTGCCCAGATGGGTGATAAGAAGATTCTGTTACAAATAGGTTTTAAGTCTAAGGGATCTGGGTATATTTTGTTAATAGGGTACCAATTAAAATTAAATAAAATATCATGACTGAGGATATTATAGAACTCCAGTATTGCCTATAGTCAGGTCCTTCAGTCTGACAAGCTATTATACTATAGGCCCTTTGCCTCAGTAATTAGTTTGCTTGGTAATGAACAAGCCAGCAAGATCCTTTGAGTATTAAGGTTTATATTAGCCAAAGCAAATGAAATGGGGAGTGAGAGAAAGAAGAGAGAACTTATCATAAACTAGTTAGGTTGACAAGTGAAAGCCTACAGAGCGGTGAAAAAGGATTTTTTTTTCTCATTCATGGAGGACACATTTAAGATGTAATATGAAATGTGCAACCCATATGTAAGCTTTGTGAATTTGGTTCATGAAACAGAAATTGGCTGTTGTGAAAAACACTGCATTGTGTATTCTGTGTTTATAAACCACGCCTAGTCTTGCTGCAAATAATGGTGTCAATTGTAGATCAATTAGTAAAACTCTTGGGTGCACTGCTGATATTATTGCCATATTACACCATTAGGTACCATCTAAGTTCCCTACTCTTCAAAATGGAATCTGTCGTGTCCAGCACACATAGCATTTTGATACCTGAGAATCTTTCTAAATTTATGGGAATAGACCACTCGGAACCCCTGTGTTGAGGACTAAGCTTTGTGTGGAAGCTTCTAGTTTTAGTAGGGAACAATGATAAAATAGTTCCTCACTGGACACATAGTAGTAATTGCCATTGTTTAAAAAAAGCTGCCCTATAGTGGAGGTAGAAATACAGCTTCTTAGTTATCTGACTGATACACATACTAGAGAACAGGGCACTTAAAACACTGTGGAAGACACTATCATTTTAGCACAAAATCCTTCCATAAAATATTTTTAAAATTTATTTATTTTAATTGGATTACTTTACAATACTTTCAGTTCAGTTCAGTTCAGTCCAGTTGCTCAGTCGTGTCCGACGCTTTGTGACCCCATGAATCGCAGCACGCCAGGCCTCCCTGTCCATCACCAACTCCCGGGGTTCACTCAAAATCACGTCCATCGAGTCAGTGATGCCATCCAGCCATCTCATCCTCTGTCATCCCCTTCTCCTCCTGCCCCCAATCCCTCCCAGCATCAGAGTCTTTTCCAATGACTCAACTGTTTGCATGAGGTGGCCAAAGTACTGGAGTTTCAGCTTTAGCATCATTCCTTCCAAAGAACACCCAGGGCTGATCTCCTTCAGAATGGACTGGTTGGATCTCCTTGCAGCCCAAGGGACTCTCAAGAGTTTTCTCCAACACCACAGTTCAAAAGCATCAATTCTTTGGCGCTCAGCCTTCTTCACAGTCCAACTCTCACATCCATACATGACCATACTGTACAATTTAAAATTACTTGTAAATTGTAATTATGAATTGTAATTAAATTGCAATTTACTTTACAATTACAATTGTAATTACTTTACCATATTGTGATGGTTTTTGCCATACATTGACACGAATCAGCCACAGGTGTACATGTGTGCCCCTGTACTCAGCGCCCCTCCCACCTCCCTCCCCATCCCATCCCTCTGGGTTGTCCTAGTGCACTAGCTTTGACTACACTGCTTCATGTTTTGAACTTGGACTGGTCATCTATTCCACATATGGTAATATACATGTTTCAATGCTATTTTCTCAAATCATCCCACCATCGCCTTCTCCCACATGTCCATTAAATCAGTGACGCCATCTAACCATTTCATCGTTTGTCATCCCCTTCTCCTCTTGCCTCAGTCTTTGCCAGCATCAGAGTCTTTTCCAATGAGTTGACTCTTCACATAAGGTGGCCAAAGTATTAGAGCTTCAGTATCAGTTCTTCCAATGCATATTCAGTGTTGATTTCCTTTGTGACTTGTTTGATCTCCTTGCTGTCCAAGGGACTCTCAAGAGTCTTCTCTAGCAACACAGTTCAAAATCATCTATTCTTCTGCGTGCAGCCTTTTTTATGGTTCAACTGTCACATCCATACACTGCTACTAGAAAAAACCATAGCTTTGACTCTATGGACCTTTGTCGGCAAAGTGATGTCTCTGGTTTTTAATTACTCTTGAGTTCCTTCTAAATGCTGGGCATTATATAGGTCCTTTGTGCATCTGTCAAAATAATATGTGTAAAAGTCTCAGAACGGTGTTGGAAATATTAGTAAATGTGCTACAAATACTTAAAATCTTCCAAAAAACTATACAGAGGAAGTGAATTTACTTGGTGCTGAAATATATGTTAAACTATTCACTATAGTTAGCAAAGTGAAAGTGTTAATTGTTCAGTCATGTCTGTGACCCCACAGGCTGTAGTCTGCTAGGCCTTTCTGTCCATTAGATTTTCCATGCAAGAATACTGGAGTGCGTAGCCATTTCCTTCTTCCCTTCTCCAGGGGATCTTCCTGACCCAGGAATTGAACCCAGTCTCCTGCATTACACATGGATTCTTTACCATCTGATTTCTTTACACACCCTCTTCCAACAACACAAGAGAAGACTCTACACATGGACATCACCAGATGGTCAACAATGAAATCAGATTGATTATATTCTTTGCAGCCAAAGATGGAGAAGCTCTATACAGTCAACAAAAACAAGACCAGGAGCTGACTGTGGCTCAGATCATGAACTCCTTATTACCAAATTCAGACTCAAATTCAAGAAAGTAGGGTAAACTGCTAGACCATTCAGGTATGACCTAAATCAAATCCCTTATGATTATACAGTGGAAGTGAGAAATAGATTTAAGGACCTAGATTTGATAGATAGAGTGCCTGATGAACTATGGAATGAGGTTCCTGACATTGTACAGGAGACAGGGATCAAGACCATCCCCATGGAAAAGAAATGCAAAAAAGCAAAATGGCTGTCTGGGGAGGCCTTACAAATAGCTGTGAAAAGAAGAGAGGTGAAAAGCAAAGGAGAAAAGGAAAGATATAAGCATCTGAATGAAGAGTTCCAAAGAATAGCAAGAAGAGATAAGAAAGCCTTTTTCAGTGATCAATGCAAAGAAATAGAGGAAAAGAACAGAATGAGAAAGACTAGAGATCTCTTCATGAAAATTAGAGATACCAAGGGACTATTTCATGCAAAGATGGGCTCAATAAAGGACAGAAATGGTATGGACTGAACAGATGCAGAAGATATTAAGAAGAGGTGGCAAGAATATACAGAAGAACTGTACAAAAAAGATCTTCACGACCCAGATAATCATGATGATGTGATCACTAATCTAGAGTCAGACATCTTGGAATGTGAAGTGAAGTGGGCCATAGAAAGCATCATTACGAACAAAGCGAGTGGAGGTGATGGCATTCCAGTGAAGCTGTTTCAAATCCTGAAAGATGATGCTGTGAAAGTGCTGCACTCAATATGCCAGCAAATTTGTAAAACTCAGCAGTGGCCGCAGGACTGGAAAAAGTCAGTTTTCATTCCAATCCCAAAGAAAGGCAATGCAAAAGAATGCTCAAACTACCACACAATTGCCCTAATCTCACATGCTAGTAAAGTAATGCTCAAAATTCTCCAAGCCAGGCTTCAGTAATACGTTAACCATGAACTCCCTGATGTTCAAGCTGGTTTTGGAAAAGGCAGAGGAACCAGAGATCAAATTGCCAACATCCGATGGATCATGGGAAAAGCAAGAGAGTTCCAGAAAAACATCTATTTCTGCTTTATTGACTATGCCAAAGCCTTTGACTGTCTGGATCCCAATAAACTGTGAAAAATTCTGAGAGAGATGGGAATACCAGACCACCTGACCTGCCTCTTGAGAAATCTGTATGCAGGTCAGGAAGCAACAGTTAGAAGTGGACATGGAACAACAGACTGGTTCCAAATAGGAAAAGGAGTACGTCAAGGCTGTATATTGTCACCCTGCTTATTTAACTTCTATGCAGAGTCCATCATGAGAAACGCTGGACTGGAAGAAACACAAGCTGGAATCAAGATTGCCGGGAGAAATATCAATAACCTCAGATATGCAGATGACACCACCCTTGTGGCAGAAAGTGAAGAGGAACTAAAAAGCCTCTTGAGGAAAGTGAAAGAGGAGAGCAAAAAAGTTGGCCTAAAGCTCAACATTCAGAAAACAAAAATCATGGCATCCGGTCCCATCACTTCATCGGAAATAGATGGGGAAACATTGGAAACAGTGTCAGACTTTATTTTGGGGGGCTCCAGAATCACTGCTGATGGTGACTGCAGCCATGAAATTAAAAGACGCTTACTCCTTGGAATAAAAGTTATGACCAACCTAGATAGTATATTCAAAAGCAGAGACATTACTTTACTGACTAAGGTCTGTCTAGTCAAGGCTATGGTTTTTCCTGTGGTCATGTATGGATGTGAGAGTTGGACTGTGAAGAAGGCTGAGCGCCAAAGAGTTTATGCTTTTGAACTGTGGTGTTGGAGAAGACTCTTGAGGGTCCCTTGGACTGCAAGGAGATCCAACCAGTCCATTCTGAAGGAGATCAGCCCTGGGTGTTCTTTGGAAGGAATGATGCTAAATCTGAAGCTCCAGTACTTTGGCCACCTAATGCGAGGAGTTGACTCATTGGAAAAGAGTCTGATGCTGGGAGGGATTGGGGGCAGGAGGAGAAGGGGACAACCGAGATTGAGATGGCTGGATGGCATCACTGACTTGATGGACGTGAGTCTGAGTGAACCCTGGGAGTTGGTGATGGACAGGGAGGCCTGGCGTGCTGCAATTCATGGGGTCACAAAGATCGGACAGGACTGAGTGACTGAACTAACTAATGAACTAACTAGCTAGTCAATGTTTGTAATTTCTGAGCACGTCATATGTGACAGATACTGATTCAAACTTTAATACTCTCTATATCATATCTTACCCAGGCAACCATCATGGGACCGTGTAATAATTTCAAACATTAGTGAATGACTACAGTAACAGTGCTCTATTTGATTGAGTACAATGACATGTTACTAAGAAGAGTTAATAATGTAAATACTTTTCCAAGGAGAAACCTAAGGATATAAGCTTATTGTAGAAACCTTATCCTGTGGCCAGAATCCTAATAATGGGTCATATCATATTATATTATTACTAATTTCTCACAAAGACCAGGATTTTAAAGGAGTATGAAATTAGAATGTATTTCTTATTTAATTAAATAGATAGTTTCTTGACTTTTAGTTGGAGGAGGGGGAAGAAAGATAACTTTTGGAAATTTGAACCTATCCTTTAAAGCCAAATTTCTACATAACTGAAAGTTACAGTTGAGAATTTGGACTTAAGAAAAGTTGAATGCTTGGTCATGCAGGCACCAAGCCCATGATGTCTCACAATGCAAGGGTTTAGGCCAGGCTTCTCAAAACAATAATGAAGTGTGTTTAGCAGCTCTTTTGTTTCATTTTGGGGTTGTTAAAAGAATATTAAAGTCAAATCATGGAAATGAGACTCATCTGTATAAGTACGTTTAAGTAGGGATTACATCAGGATGAGTTAACTGAAAGTATCTCCACTTCTAAGCGTTTGAAGGTGGTTCTTAGTCACTTATCCCAAGTTAAATTTGATTGCTTTGGGATCAGGCTTTTATCCTTTCTTTTCAATAACAAGAATCACACCAGCAGTGTGACAGCTAAAGCATCCCTGGAAATTAAGCACTTTGTTGAGGAGAAGGAAAGCCTCATAAGTGACTCAATTAAAGTTTTTTTTTTTTTTTTAAGTTGTATTTTTTTTGTAGCTTTTGGTAGTTTTAGCACTACTGGGCTATGCTGCTGAATGTGCTGCAGTGGCTCATTTAAAGTTCTAAGGCAGCTTAAACCAGCATGCATTTTTCATCACAGATAAGCTAAAAGGTTTTTTAAAAGTATTCTGCTTATTCATGGGGAGCTGGAATCCAGTAGGATTTCATATCTGCCACAACTTCAGCAAGTATCAATCTCCAATTGGCCTTTAAAGGACAGTGCTAGAAATTCTTTACACTTTTCCTACCTAGAAATAGACTGCAAATTTTATGGCAACTTTAGCTGTGAACTCTTCATTTCAAGGCTCTACATCTTCATTTTAATACATTTTGCTGTTCTTTATTTGTGTGCCCAAGGAATACTAAATTCATGGTGGCTGTGAATGAAGCGGATCATTGTAGCTTCCTTTAAACTAGAACTGCTTGTCGCATGTAAGAGGTCTTGACCACAAATTACATCATTGTAGTTTTCACTACTTTCATTTCTCCATATGACACAGTAGATTGATTTTTTAACAAAATATATATATATACTTTTGGTGGTCTTGCTGCTATATATAAAATGTATCCTGTAACTATATTGTCTAGGCAGTGCATTGTATTGATATCAACACTGTCTCTTTATTCAAAATGAGAATGATTTAATAAATGGAGATGTGTAAAAAAGGGAGAAAAAGATGTCAAAACAGAGAGGTCCTTCATAGAATAGAGACATTGCTGTCCCCTGATGTCTTATATGATGCCTGTAGCCTCAGACCTACTGTAGATATATAATAATATGTTATCAAAAATACACTATTCAGTTAAAATGGTCAATGTCAAACTAATTCCGCCTCACCAGACATTTCTTCCCATTTATAATACTCTTTTTAAAATAAAGGGTCCACCAATTCAGATGTGTATATAATAGGGATGATATACAATTGTACTTCAAGCTGACTGTAAGCAATCTGTCAAAAAACAAAGCTAAATTCTGAGTAATAAAATCCACCCTATGATTGATATCTTGCATTAAAGTGTAAGTTGAAGAAAGCAATTTTGTTTATGGGAAAGTCTTGGCTTGGCACATTTTTCATGTCATATAAAGATGGAAATCTTACCTTATGGTTGTAGATTACAGTTATATTTCAGCTTCTGTAATTGTAAAAGGACACACATCTATTTTAAAATAAGAACCATTTTCTTCTGATAAAAATGAGCTCATTTTAATATAGTCCTTTCTTCCAACACATATCATATTCTCTTTTGCTTTCATTCCTATGTTAACTCTTTTATGGTGCTTGATTTTACTGTGGTTTAGTAAGCAAATGTATCTTCTAAGAATTTTCAGAATTTCCAATTGCTATGTGTTTGTGGACACTTCATGGCATAAACAACGAATTACAGATAAAGAATTTATGTGACATTTAAGAATATGGCAAATTGAGGAAAACTGGGTCAGTATGTTCTCATTTTTCTATGTAGAAGAGAAATGAGTGGAATATTAAAAAATCTTGTATAATTTCAGAAGCTTATCACTTTTTGATTTCTTTGGATTAAATACTTTAAAACTTTCTAAAAATGTACAGTATATTATGGTTTACAAATTGCTAACACACACATCATTAATCTTCATCTGTCCGTTGAAATTGGAATTAATGTTATTATGATTTTTATCTTTCTGTTTTACATACCAGAAACCTGAGGCTTAGTGAGGTTAAATAATCTGCCCAAAGCAAACCCTCTAGAATTTAGCAGACTCTAGTGTTTTGATGTTGTGGCATTCTAAATCATTTAAGCTCACTTGCCTTTTGATTAAAATTATGAATAGATCAACTCTAGCATTGGCACCCCACTCCAGTACTCTTGCCTAGAAAATCCCATGGATGGAGGAGCCTGGTAGGCTGTAGTCCATGGGGTCGCTAAGAGTCGGACATGACTGAGCGACTTCCCTTTCACTTTTCACTTTCATGCATTGGAGAAGGAAATGGCAGCCCACTCCAGTGTTCTTGCCTGGAGAATCCCAGGGACGGGGGAGCCTGGTGGCCTGCCGTCTATGGGGTCGCATGGAGTCGGACACGACTGAAGCGACTTAGCACCAGCAGCAGCAGAGACCCTGAGCTGGAGGACCCATCTGATCTGGGTCCAAATTCTTGACCCACAGAATATATGTGGAATGTTTTCAACTGCTATGCTTTGTGGTAATTTGTTACTCTCTTCAGTTCAGTTCAGTCACTCAGTTGTGTCCGACTGTTTGTGACCCCATTGACTGTAGCACACCAGGCCTCCCTGTCCATCACCAACTCCTGGAGTTTATTCAGACTCATATCCATTGAGTTGGTGATGCCATCCAACCATCTCATCCTCTGTCGTCCCCTTCTCCTCTTCCATGAAGAGTTTCATGGAAATAATATACGATGATATGATATAGAATATATGTTACCCTCCTAGATATTCTATATCATATCATCGTATATTATTTCCATGAAAACTCATCATTATTTGAAATTATCTTTATTTATGTTACTTATTCTCTCTCTTCCTTCAATTAAAATATAAATCTTGTAAGAGTTGGAACTTTATCTTATTCATCGTCGGTTCCCCAGTGTCTAGAACAGCACCTGGCACTTTTAGTTACTGGTACTCAGTAATTATTGGTTGAATAAGTGAAAGAACAAATTTTACTTGAAGTTTCCTTTTTAGGCCCTTGTTTTTGTCTTTCTCTAAAATAGAGAAATAGCTTAAGGCAAAAAAATCTGATTTTTCTTTTTATCACTACCTACAGAAGGATTATTTCTTAAACATTTTTTTAACCCGCTGCAAATATTCCTTCTAACAGCTGTTTCACTATTAGCTTCTCCATAGCCAAAGGTCTTTGTTTATAATATTCTCATCACTTTTACTTTGCATAACATTGGTGGCTCAGACTGTAAAGAATCTGCCTGCAGTGCGGGAAACCTGGGTTTGATTCCTGTGTCAGGAAGATCCCCTGGAGAAGGGAATGGCTGTTCACTCCAGTATACTTGCTTGGAGAATCCCGTGGACAGAGGAACCTGGAGGGCTACAGTCCATGGGGTCACAAAGAGTTGGATATGACTGAGCGACTAACACACACACAGACACACACCCACACATAAAAAACAACAACAAAAAATTGATTCTCTGACATACAGTACATTTTCAAGTTTGCTTTTCTTTGGATTCTGAGCTTGTATTCACTAAAATTTTGATACAGCAACATATTCTCTGTAGTATTAAAATTGTTTTATTTTCCATATCATTTCCCTGTGAAAGCTGTCAGCTTCCTGAGTAAAATTCATAAAAGTGAAAATAAGAAATATCTTCTCTATATCTTCTCTCTTTGTCTCTCTTCTTGTGTCTCTATTGCTCTTCTTATTAATTTTTCCTGGAATATTGTTGGCTTCATAAAAGAAATTTCTGGCTTTTGGACCAAATTTGGTCCTTGGGTTCATTTAATTCAGTTCTCAAAAAATTTTTTGCTGTTGTCACTGATGTAGAAGCTTGTAAAACTTCCTTGTTTTTCGATGTATTGCAAAATAAATTAGGATTTCATTCATTGTAAAACCTCTTAGGATTTACAATTATAATAATTTAAAATTATAAACAGTAAACTCAAGGTTTAAAAAATGATGCAGTCCTTAAAGTCGTTTTAATTATTTTCGATATCCTGACAGTCTTCTAGTAAGTTAGGAATTGAAGGATTCATTTCAAGAGTGAATTCTTGAGAAGGTGATAACACTTATAGGGTATTTTTGATAAGCTGGATACTATATTAGGCACAACATGTATTTCATCTTATTAAACACTTGCATGAGAATGTGCTCAGTTGTTCAGTTGTGTCGGACTCTTTGTGACCCTATAGACTATAGTGTGCCAGGCTCTTCCGTCCATGGAAGTCCCCAGGTAAGAATTCCAGAGTGGGTTGCCATTTCCTCCTCCAGGGGATCTCATCCCAGGGATTACACCAGTGTCTCTTGCGTCTCCTGCAATGGCAGGTAAATTCTTTGCCATTGATTATAAGAGTCTTAAGATACTTTTACCATTCCTAAGTGGATCCAACTCTCTGTCCTACAACACAGTCAGAGCTGAATTAAACAGCACAAATGATTCTTATGTAACTTCAACCTCAACCAGGCCCTTGGCCAACTCTGAGTTATTTCGCTTTTCTATTTACCCAAACAAAATCTCACACATTCTGTACTTTTAAAATATCTCTCACTCTTTCCTTCCCACATCACTCTCAGTTGATGATTTTTATATTTCTCTGAAAAGAGAAGAAATAGAAACCATGAGATATTGCCTTCTTCATTTCCCCCTTCCGCTCTTCTCCTAATTTATTGTCACTGTTCTCTCCTCCTCTCCTGCTAACATGGCAGGTTTATATTTGTTTCCATAGTGTGGATTAGATAACTCTTTGCCCTTTCAGGAACTAAGCTATTAAGTATTCTCTTCTCTCCTTTATCTTTAATATATTCCTCTCACCTGATCTCTTCTTATTAGCAATTAAATATGCTGCATGTGAGTATATTTTCAATTTTAAATGTAATATTTAAATGTGTGTTATACAAAGTTTATACAATGTACATGTTAATTTTATTATAAATATATAGCAACGTCAATAACTATCTTCCTCTCTGCTGAGGAAAATAGTCACTCTCCTCCTCATATAAACATAACTATTATCTTTCCATCTAAAACCACTTTGCTCATTTCTGCCTCCAACTATTACTCACTTCTGTCTTCCTTTCCGAGTAACACTTTTGGAAAGAATATTGTATACTCCTGTTTCTAACTTCTTTCTTTCCTTTTCCCATAGTAAGTTAATTGTATCAAGGTTACCAGCAGACATACTTAAATCTAGCGGTCACTTCTCAGTTGTGAAATTTCAGCAACATTGGCCTCAGTTGATAATTCCTTTTCTTTAGCCATTTCCACCTTTTGGCTTCCATGATGCTGTCTTCTTTTCCACCAGTTCTTGGTCTTTTCCTTTTCATTGCTTCTTGCTGAGTCCTTCTCGTCTCCTTGACCTCCAATATGGGATTGCGCAAGGCTTGCTTCTTGTCTTCTCTTCTCTATTTAAACTCCCTTCCTTGGAATTCTCATCAAGATTCAGTACTTTAAATATAAGTTGCCAACTCCCAAATGAATACTTTAAGCACAAATCTCTTCTCTGACCTCCAGCCTCACATAACCACCTGACTACTTGTCCCCTCCACTCAAATATGTGACATGCATCATAAACTGAGCATGTCCAGAACTGAGTTCTCAAGAGTTCTCTAATGCAGTAAATGGCAAATTCACTGTTCTAGTTTCTCAGGACAAAACCTTGGTATCCTCTTTAATGTCTCTTTTCCCTACACACACTTGATACCTTAGGCTCTGCCTTTAATATATACCTCGGACACAAATATTTATACCTCCATCTTATATATATCTATATCTTATATATTCTATCCTGATCAAAATCATAATTATCACTCACCCATAATCTCTTAATTTATCTCCCTTCATCTACCTTTAACCTATAAAATAGCCAGAGAAAGTGCAGTGAAACTCAAGGTGGGCCATGCTCAAAATCTTCCCAAGTTTCCCATTCCATTCTGGGAATGGAGTCCCAGTGCTCATAGTAATCCACAGGACCCTACATTATTTATTCTCATTTAAAATTGCCTCTATTTCATCATCTCTAACTTCTACTTCTTTCATAGCCCTTTAGGTCTTCAGCTCTTCCTTAAACATGCTGGCTTGCTTGAAATTGAGACTTTTCTACTTGGCATTGCTTCAGCCTGTGATGGTCTTTCACAAGATATTTTTGCCTTACTACTTTAATCTTTTCATTATATAAGAGATGCTTTATTTTGTTTTCATCAGCCTTTCCCAATTAAGCATAAGCCCTACATATTAGCTAGAGTAACAATGGCTATTGCAACAAACAAGCCCCCAAATTTCAGTAGGCTAACATAACACAGGTTAGTTTTGGCTCATATAGGTGTTCAGTTATTTTTATGATCAGTGATTCAAGAGGGCACTTTGCTGCAGTTATTCATTCAGAGACCCAAGTTCTCAAAAGCCCTCTCATTTCTAATGTCATTATCTAAGGCCATACTGGAGACCATTCCTGTTTCTTAAAGGTTATAGCACAGAAATGAATGACTTTACTTACATTCCAGTTTCAGTGAAGATACCCAGTAAGATAACCACATCTAAATGATAGCATGTGGGGAATGTAGCCCTTGATTGGGCAGCTATGCTCCAATGGCAGTGAAGAGCCTGAATGTTTGGTGAATTCCTAGCTGTCTATGCCACATTCCATAACAGCAGTGATTTTTGATTATTTTATTTATTGCTATATGTCCAATACCTAGAGCAGTTAAAGGAATAACTGAAATATAAGCAAACAAATAAACAAATAAACTATTTATGGATCCATAACCCCAGGCTTTTCCCTTCTCAGGCTTATCAAAATGGTAGTCCAGACTTCCAGCTTTAATAATTCTTGTGTGAAAGTTAGGGAACTAATCAATAACTGATAGAGATTTGACTATGCTATATATATATATATATATATATCTTCTTAGGGGATCTGGATATGGAGTGTATCAAAAATTAGGAGTTATCTGAAACTCCCTAATGCCATGTTATTTGATGGAAAAAATCCTCCTCTACTAAGTGGGGGAAGCTAATAATTCCCTTTAAACCCATGCTGTTCTGTTGCTTATGAACAGCCAAAATCCAAACTTCACATTGCCAGGATGTTGATGTGTAAAAGTCAGAGGAGGGAATAACAGCTTACACAGAGACAAACTTGAAAAATTTGCCAATCTGATGAATCAAAAATCTGAAAAAAATTGATAGAGTTGGTTTAGAGGGTATGTTGTCAACTAAGGCAGGTGTCCCAAAATGGAATGAAATTTTATTTATTGATATGGCTATGCTTTTTTGGGTTTATGAATTTAATGGATTAGCCAGGACTTGAGCTGTTATTCTAATGATTTCTGGGTTGAATAGTAAAAACCTGAATTCACAGTTGGCCTGTGCTAAAAGACAAATTGGCCAGGAATCCCTGTGTATTATTCAGAAGAGAGGTTGCAATCTGGGAGCCCACAGTCTAGATCAGGCCTGTTGACATACTTTGTTTGGCCCTCATAGTTTTGGCCCACACAGTGTTTTTAAAACAGCTGATTTATATGCCAAGAAACCTACAGAAAAACTTTTATTCCTACCCTTCTTTGAAAAGATCTGACAACACTGAGCTCATATTCCTATGTGGCAACAATTTGCTGCTGTCTACTTAAGATGGGGCAGGTATATTTCAGTTTTCTATGGGTTTATCACTTTCTATAGCAACTATTTCCATTGACTGCACTAGTTTAAATTTGATTTTGTGATCCCTGTTGATAAGGAAGGAATAAAAAGACTTTGAATAATAGAACTTTGATTAAATTTGCCCTATATCCTACATATGCACCCAGAGAGGCCTGGAACAACAAGCTGATGAAAAATAATCTATTATAAAAAATGCTGTGTGACTCTCTAGGCCTGAAATACTGGTGGAAGTGTTACTGAACCAAACTTAGGTCTACTTCCCCACACACAATAAAGCCAGTTTTCTGACACCAGGTTGTGGTGAAGGAAAGTGCAGTGTTTATTGTCAGGCACCAGAACAGGAGGCCAGGGCAGCTAGCGCTCAAAAAGTCGGAACTCACTGATGAGTTTCAGCAAAGCATTTTTAAAGGCAAGCTGAGGAAGGGGAGTCCCAGGGTATGTGATTAGCTTGTGCACAGTGCTCTGATTGGTTGATGGTGAGGTAACAGGGTGGTGTCACAGGGGTTAATGTTATCAGTCCTTAGGCTCCAGTAGGTCTGGGGGCTACTGTGTTCTTGGTCATCAAGTAGATACTTTGTTATATTTGGTTGAGGTTTTAACATCTGTAAACTCAGGAAACATGCATCAGATCCTTTTGTCTAGGTACTGCAGAGAGGAGCTACAGCAGAGAACATGGGCAAGGGGGTCTCTGCTGGGAAGGCCCAATAGTGTCCTGCTTGCCCATAACGTCTTGCTTGGTTACAAGGGCCTGCAATCAAAACGACCCAGATTTTATAAAGAATGGAGAATCCCAGGGGGACAGAGCCCAGGGCATGGCAATAAACTAACAGAAGGAAAAACAGAATATACCTAAGAATATGACCTAATTCAGAAAAAGGGTCATTGCCAATGTAATTAGTTAAAATGAGGTCATATGGGAGTACAGTAGACTCCCTACTCTACTATCATTAGTGTTTTTATTAAAAAGGAGAAATTTAGACACAGATATGCACACAGACAGGCATGTGGAGATGAAGGCAGAGATTGGGGTGATGCAGCAGAAGCCAAAAAATCATCAGTGATTGCCAGCAAGCCACCAGAAGCTAGAATAGAGACGTGGAGCACATTGTCTTTCATACCCTGCTGTGACGTTGATCTTGAACTTCTAGCCCCCTGCAGAACCATGAGACAATAAATTTTTGTTGTTATGGACTTTCATTTTTGCCTTAGAAAACACATACAGTTTCAATAAGTGGTTAAGAACAAGATCTTGAGACTTTCTTTCCATTCTGTTATCCAATATTCTTTGAATTATTTCCTTTTTTAAGGGAAATCTATTTCATCTTCTTTTTAATTTTTTTTTCAAACACAGTGACAGACAGACAGACAGACAGACAGACACACATATATATATACGTATCCCCAAAAGTTATGAATTGGCCACTGTGGACTCATTCAGTATCACCTCTACCTTTTAATCCTTCTTACAATCCCTGCTAAATCAGAGAAAAGGGGAAGAGAAATCATCATCACACACACACACACACCCAAAACTAGATTAGCACTCTATGTTTTTCCCCTACAGAAATATTTTAATTTCAATGAGAAATAATTGTGTAAATATACAATGTATCTCCCCACTTGACTGAGATCTATTTCAGCAGGCAAGAACTGTGTTTTATATATCCATTAGTAGTACCTGAAATAGAGTAGGCGTTCAAATATTTAGGAATAAATGAAGTGTTAAGTTTGTCTTATTCTTAAAGTCAATTATAGCCATTAAGTGTAATTAATAATGAAAAATCTCATAACTAATTAAGCTAAAATTTTAATATCCATTTTAAGTTCTTAAAATATCTGCCATTATTTTTTTGTGCTAGAATGTAATAGTTCTTTCAGCATTAATCTCACCTTATTGTTTGTTATTTATTTATTTGGCTACATTGGGTCTTAGTTGCAGCACGTGGGGTCTTTGCTACATCATGTAGGATCTTTTGTTGTTATACATAGACTCTCTAGTTGTGGAGTGGTGCAGGCTCAGCAGTTTCATTACATGGACTTAGTTGCTCCACGGCATGTGGAACCTTCATTTCCTGACCAGGGATGGAAACTGTTTCCCCTGTATTACAAGATGATAACCACTGGACCACCAGGGAATGTACTAATATTAATTAAAAAGATGTTTTTTCTCCTCTGGTCCTTTATTTATTTCATGTGTGTATGTATATTGTACATATATAATAATATAGTACATGTTTACATATTATTAGGTAAAATTGTCTGGAATTAAATGGAAGCCCCTTTTAGTGATTTAAATGTGGAAACTATCATTAATTACCATTGAGATGAAAAAACTATAAGCCACTTGTTCCCTAGTGGGAGATCATACAAATTTAAATTGATTTATCCATCTTCTAACATATTGTAAAGGAAATTGTCATGATTACCCTTGTCTTGTCAAAAGCATGTCAATGGAGAGTTGAACATTATTGAAAGAATCATCTTCAAATATCATATTAAATGCTAGTAAAAAAAGCTCAAATGCTGGTTTCATACTAGAAGGAAGAATAATTCAGAAAACAACTTATAAAGCAAGCTCTATTTTATACTGCTGTTTCTACATATGTATTTATCTAAGTGTATTTCAATTTCTGTTTTGTAGATAGATTCATTTGAACTCTTTGTTTAAGCTTCTACATATAAGTGATATCTTATGGTACTTGTCTCTTATAGATGAATTTGGGTAGTGAGTTTCTGTCCTTGCTTTGTCTTAGGGCCCTATGCTTTGGGTCTTTATTCAAACCTTGAAGCTCACTTCATGACACATGAGCATCACTTCTTCAGTATCTAATAGGCGTTAAAAATTTACATGTCAAAATGGAACTCTTGATTTCCCCTGCCTTTCAAAGTTGTTCCTATCTTTTTTGGTTTGTTTGCTTTTGGTCTCATAAGTCACCCAGTGTCTCAAGACAAAAATCTAGAAGTCAGCTGTGTTGCCACACTTTCCTTGATCTTCATGTCCAAACCTATAGCTAGTCCTGTTGATTTCAGCTTCAAAATGTGTATTTAATATGAATAGTTCTCTCCATCTCTTTTGCCACAACCTAAGCCTATACTGTTATTTTCTCAGGCCATTTCAATAGCCCGCAAAGTGGTCTTCTGCTTGTACTCTTTCCCCCTTAAAATCTATTCTCTACATAAGAGATCATCTCCCCATCAATGGCTCCCCATTATATTTAACTTTAAACCAATTATTATGGTCTTTGTATTGGTTGGGTTCTTGCTGAGATAGTTAAGAATGCTTAGATTTTGGGGGAGAAACATCTTTGAAAGGAAAAGGGACAGAGCAGGATTTGGCAGAGGACAATGAAGATCTAAAAGTGCCTCCCCGCCGTCCCCCCCACCTCAACAGTTTGCTATGGAGCAATATTTGCTCCCTAAATGAGTCTTGAAGTACAAGGCTTGGCCTTGTGCTGGAGTCTTGCTCAGTCATTGGCTGAGACCCAAAGAAAGAATGGCATTAGCTTAAAAAGCAAAGTGGATCTGAGGGTGCTGACTGCTGGAAACTTTCAGTTAACCACATTCCTTGTAACTGGCAGGGAGTTTTTTTTTGTTTGTTTGTTTGTTTGTTTAATTGGAATATAGTTGATCTAGAATGCAGTATTAGTTTCAGGTGTACAGCAAAGTGAATCATATACATATATACATGTATCCACTCTTTTTTTAAAGATTCTTTTCCCATATAGGCTATTACAGAGTATTAGGTGGAGTTCCCTGTGCTGTACAGTAGGTCCTTATTAGTTATCTATTTTGTATATAATAGTGTGTATGTGTCAATCCCAGGGCTTCGCTGGTGGCTCGGTGGTAAAGAATCCACTTGCCAATGCAGGAGACTTGGGTTTAATCCTTGGATTGGGAAGATCCCTTGGAGGAAGAAATGGCAAACCACTCAGTATTCTTGCCTGGGAAATCCCATGGACTGAGGAGCCTGGCGGGCTACAGTTCATAGGGTTGCAAAAGAGTTGGACAACACTTAACAACAGAACAACAGCAGCAATGTGTCAATTTCAACCTCCCAACTTATCCCTCCTCCCTTCTTTTACCCCCTGGTAAACATAAATTTGTTTTCTACATCTGTAACTCAATTTCTCTTTTGTAGATAGGTTCATTTGTACTTCTTATTTAAGATTCTACATATAAGTGGTATCTTATGGTACTTGTCTCTTATAGATGAATTTGATTCCTGAGTTTCTGTCTCTGCTCTGTCTTTGGGGCCTATATGCTTTGTGTCTTCATTCGAATCTTGAAGCTCACTTCATGGCATCCTACCTTGCAATCACTACCTTCCAATTTTCTTGTATACACAAAGCCCTTTGCTTTAGAATCTTTGAACATTCTATTTCCTCTGGAGTATTTCTGATCTGTATTAACTTACTTAATTCTAACAACAAGCCACAAGAGATAACTCTACACATGAACATCACCAAATGGTGATTTGTAGTGGTTCTGGAGAAGGCTCTTTGAGAGTCTCTTGGACTGCAAGGAGACCAACAAGTCAATCCTAAAGGAAAGCAATCCTGAATAATCAATCATTGAAATGACTGAAGCTGAAGCTCCAGCACTTTGGCCACTTGATGTGAAGAGTCGACTAACTGAAAAAGACCTTAATGCTGGGAAAGACTGAAGACAAAAGGAGAAAGGGGCAGCAGAGGATGAGATGGTTAGATACCATCACTGACTCAATAGACATGAATCTGAGCAAACTCTGGGAGACAGTGAAGGACAGGGAAGCCTGGCATGCTGCAGTCCAAACAGTCACAAAGAGTTGGATATGACTTAACAGCTGAACAACAATAAGCCTGTCAAGTGGGTATGATAATTGTTATATTTTACAGACTAGGAAACTGGGTACAAAGAGGTTAAGTAACATCCCCAGCGTTCCACATCTAGGATATTATAGAGCAAGACTTCTAAGTCAAGACTCTGGCTCCAGAAGCCTTGCTGTCAATGATCCTACTCCACTGTCTTTACAAATTCTCTATAGCTCAGGTTTCAGCTCAATGATTACTTTCTCAAGGAACTGTTCATTGACCACCCTAACATGAGTAATACACATCCCAGACCCACTCCAGTTTCTATTTGTTATTTCTGTTATGTTTTCCTAGACTTAACTCAATATAAAATTATTTTTTTGTTGTTGTCTTTGGCATTTAGTTTGTCTTACTATATGAGAATGTACACTCTTTGAAGATTGGAACCATATCTGTCTTCAATTCACTGTGTTCTCCCTAGTACTTATAAAAGAGTCCTGACCATTATAGAAGATCTTTATTTTTTTTAATGAATGAGTTACAAAGCATTCATTCTCTAGAAAAAGGAATATTAGGCTATATTCATTTTGGAAATGGTTTAATTATTATATTGAATAAATAGTTATTAAAATGTTTCATTTCCTTTTTTCTATTACCTAGGTAGGGTTTCATGTCAATTCATCTCTGAAAATCATCATATTAAAAGGGAAACCTAGAAAATATTGGGGCTGTTAAAAGTTTACATATATATATTTATATATCTGTTTCTTTAATTATCTATCATCAGTCATCTCTCTCTCCCTCACTCATCTATGGATACGCATATGCAGACACATAGCCTACTAAGGAGCTGCTTCACCAAAATAGGAAAGATCTTGGTCAGTGGACATTAACATAACATGAGATGCTTAAATGGAGATTCAAAGCTTCCTATCCATTTCTTACTAAGCCAGTTTGCATTGTAGGAGCCTCTGATTGAGAGTAGTGCCAGCTCCATTATATTAATAGAAAGCACCGTGTAATACTGTCCAAAGATATGCATACCATTGATATTCCCCCAAGCTTATCCCAAAGGAGCCTGAGGCTATTAGCCACATTAGAAAAAAAAAAAATGACAGATAATTTAAAAAAAAAGAAAGAAAGAAAAACACAGACATTTCAGGGATTACTAGATTAGATTAAACTAGATCTGAACTGATACTATTTATTAGAAACAAATTCTACATGCTTCACCAGTCAGAATGGTGAATCTCTAGGTCAAATGAGAAATGAAGTTTTAGACCAAATCCATTCTGTGCTTAGTCCCTCAGTTGTGTCCAACTCTTTGCAACCCCATGGACTATAGTTCGCCATACTCCTCTGTCCATGGGGATTCTCCAGGCAAGAGTACTGGAGTGGATTGCCATACCCTCCTCCAGGGGATCTTCCCAACCCTGGGATCAAACCTAGGTGTCCCACATTGCAGGCAGAATCTTTACCATCTGAGCCACCGGAGAAGCCCAAGAATACTGGAGTGGGTAGCCTATCCCTTCTCCAGAGTATCTTCCTGACAAAAGAATCAAACTGGGGTCTCCTGAATTGCAGTCAGATTTTATCCTAAACCGGGTTTAATGCTACCATAGAACCATCCTAAGAATGTGGAGTAAAAATTGATATAAGTCATTGGAAGAACCTCAACATTAGCTACATGATTCATGAAATAAAGGCCATTCGGTTTGGAAATATCAAATAAATCCTTGGATTTGCCTTTTATTTTTTCCTACCCCTTTAGCCCCTAGACAGTGAACTAACACTGCATCTTTGTGGGGATTAAGAGTTTAAATGTACCAACAAAGACCTGAAAGATGAGTGTTTAATTCTTGTTGGGTACAAAACTAGGTAGGTATTAGAGAATGATTGTTGATGATTACAGTTGGAAATATCAATCACAGCTGTAGTTCTAGATTTGTATCCTTTATTGGAGGAAATAAAAATGCCCCCTGCACTTAATATGCTGCTGCTAAGTCGCTTCAGTCGTGTCTGACTCTGCAACCCCATGGACTGCAGCCCATCAGGCTCTTCTGTCCATGGGATTTTCCAGGCAAGAGTACTGGAGTGGGGTGCTATTGCCTTCTCTGGCACTTAATATGCAGTTATTACAAATTCTTTCCCTCTAATTTTATCAGTAAAGATAATCAGAAGCATAGTAGAGATAGTAGATTATTGATTTCCCATAAAGCTATGCTGATTCTCTTGCTCTCTATCATATCTTTTTCCTTTAAACTTTCTAGAGTATTTATACCCATATTAATATCTTCAATGTGTTTTTTCTTTTTTTTACTGTAGTTATATTCAGCATAACTATGAATAGCTATGTCTAGTTGAAGCATTACAAGTTAAAATATTAATTATAATTTTAAAATGTATAATGCAGATTATTAGGAGTCTTGATAATTTTTTTTTCTATGTCACTTATTGAAGAGCTCAAAACAATTAAAGAAGATAAATTTAATGGTGCAAACTTTAATTGTAATATCCTTCATTTTTCTCCCTGTGCAGTTTATGCCCTTTAACCCTAGGACCCTAATATTCTGACCTCCAACATCATTTCTTACCCATAAGCTGAAAGATGGACTTGATCAGTAAGATAGATCAATTATTGGCCTGGGCGTATGCTCTATTGTCTCTGGGGATATAACTCAACAATCCTGGTGCCTCCAGCTTTTTCTAGATATCATGATACAGTTTTGTTCAACTTTTGACTAAATGGATGCTGCACAATGGGATTACAAATGAGCACATTCCATATTCATGTCTTTAAACAAAAATTAAAAAAAATATTAAACTGAAGAGAGTTTTGTGGAAAATGTAGTAACAGTTGCAGCATATATTTTGGATCTTGGAAATTATTGCATATAAACAGGGCCACCAGAAGTTCATTTGCTCAGTCATGTCTAACTCTTTGTGACCCCATGAATTGCAGCACGCCAGCCTTCCCTGTGCATCACCAACTCCTGGAGCTTGCTCAAACTCATGTCTATCGAGTTGGTGAACCCATCCAACCATATCATCCTCTGTCATCCCCTTCTCCTCTTGGCTTCAATCTTTCCCAGCATCAGAGTCTTTTCCAATGAGTCAGTTCTTCACATCAGGTGGCCAAAGTATTGGAGTTTCAGCTTCAGCATCAGTCTTTCCAATGAATATTCAGGATTTATTACCTTTAGCATTGACTGATTGGATCTCCTTGCAGTCCAAGGGACTCTCAAGAATCTTCTCCAACACCACAGTTCAAAAGAACCAACAGAAGGCAAACTCAAAATCCATGGGCAATATTTTCAACCAAACAATGTATCCCTTCAACTCCCAAAATGAATTGGAGCAAAGTACCAACAGCTACCAGACATGGCTGTTTTTAACATCTATGTAAGGAAAAGCAAAGGGAGGCACTTTTTTTCTCTTTTTTTTGAGGGGGGGGCGGTGGAAGAAAGTTGTTTTGTCTTTTCTCTGTCTTTTGGAGTCTCATTTCTTCTTTTCCTAGCCTGGGCTTTCATATGTATGCACAGTTAGAGTGCAGAGAGCTGAAGGCTGTAATGGAGTAGAGGGCAGTTCAAGTTCAACATCTATTTGGCTAGTGGCATGCATAGCTCAGTCAGTAAAGAATTGGTCTGCAGTGCAGGAGACCTGGGTTAAATGGTGAAGAAAACGGCAACCCACTCCAATATTCTTGCCTGGAGAATCCCATGGACAGAAGAGCCTGTGGGTCTACAGTCCATGGGGTTGCAAGAGTTGGACGTGATTTAGTGACAAACACTTTCACTTTCCATGCTTTCAAAGCTGGTGGTGGCTGAGCTTTGAGGACAATGGGGCTTAGCGCACGAATGCTACATTAATTCAGAGAGTTTTAATTCCTACAATACAAAACCCTGTGGGTCAGGGGCTCAATCCAGGCTGTGGGCAGTAGCAGGGAAAAATGGAAACAGAAGTGTGCTGGGTCTGGTCTGAGGCCGGCTGCCCCCAGGCTTGCCTCTGTGTGGTGTATAGCTGTTTGAGAGTTTGGCAGCCCAGAGCAGGAAAACTCCAATATAGTCAACTTGAAAGTGAAGTAGGGGAACTTTTGGACAGCAGCTGCAACTGGGGATGAGTGTTAAGCTCTTTAAAGTGAGTGTTAAGGGATTTGTGTTCAGGTCACAGGATGTGGAGCAGTATGGCCCCAAGAAGTTTTCAAATGGATATTCTAGGGTACTTTTTCAAGACAGGACTCTACCCTGAGGGGAAAATACTACTGGGATGTAAATTGACAAATCCAAGTAAAAAAGGAAATACAATTAGAATATAGAGAAGGCAAAAGTATTAGAGAATCTCAGAAAACAAGATGCCATATTTTTAACACTATGAAAAGCAAGAGCAGAGAGGGCTTTGTGACATTAGAAAATATCTGAATAAAATCTATTAAGAATGAAGGAAAATGAAATTTACACAAAAATGAAATACAGAAAAATTATCAAATCTCAGATACAGTTGCCATACAAAAAATGAGTATAAGGATAAAGAGAATATTTCTACAGAAATTAAAGTCTGTGAGAAAGATTTGTTCAAAATGCAGATTAAAACTGTAATATCTTAAAATGAGCCAAAAGATATTAAGAAAACAATTAAAAACATTAAAGAACAATATAAATCTGAATTTGAAAGACTCAAGAAGAAAAAGAATTTAGGTAAAATTAGAAACAAAAGAAGTAACATTTTAGAAATGAACACTAAAGCAGAAGAAATATATGAAGATGCAAATATTGAAGACTGGTGTCGTAAGTGAATGGTGCCATCACTTCTCTTGCCTCACCATCCCTCCCCCTTTTAATCCCTGGAACATGTTACCTTATATGGAAACAGAGCCTTTGCAAATGTGATTAAGATGAGAGTATTATCCATCTTAATGGGGAGATTATCCAGGATTATGAGGGTCATGGTGGAGACTTCTGACAAAATCTGGTCCACTGGAGAGGGGAATGGCAAACCACTTCAGTATTCTTGCCTTGAGAACCCAATAAACAGTATGAAAAGGCAAAAAAAAAAAAAAAAAAAAAAAAAAAGGACGTTGAAAGATGAACTCCCCAGGTCAGTAGGTGCCCACTATGCTATTGAAGAAATAACTCCAGAAAGAATGAAGAACAGAGCCAAAGCTAAACAACACCCAGTTGTGGATGTGATGGGTGATGCAATAAAGTCAGATGCTGTAAAGAGCAATATTGCATAGGAAACTGGAATGGTAGGTCCATGAATCAAGGCAAATTGGAAGTGGTCAAACAGGAGATGGCAAGAGTGAACATCAACATTTTAGGAATCAGTGAACTAAAATGGACTGGAATGGGTGAATTTAACTCAGATGACCATTATATCTACTACTGTGGGGAGGAATCCCTTAGAATAAATGGAATAGTCATCATAGTCAACAAAAGAGTCCTAAATGCAGTACTTGGATGCAGTCTCAAAAATGACAGAATTATTTCTGTTTGTTTTCAAGGCAAACTGTTCAATATCACAGTAATCCAAGTCTATCCTGACCAGTAATGCCGAAGAAGCTGAAGTTGAACAGTTCTATGAAGACCTACAAGACCTTCTAGAACTAGCACCCAAAAAGGTGTCCTTTTCATTATAGGGGACTGGAATGCAAAAGTAGGAAGTCAAGAAAAATCTGGAGTAACAGACAAATTTGGCCTGGGAGTACAGAATGAAGCAAAGGCTAATAGAGTTTTGTCAAGAGAATGCACTGGTCATAGCAAACACCCTCTTCCAACAACACAAGAGAAGACTCTACACATGGACCTCACCAGATGGTCAATACTGAAATCAGATTAATTATATTCTTTGCAGCTAAAGATGGAGAAGCTCTATACAGTTAGCAAAAACAAGACCAGGAGCTGACTGTGGCTCAGATCATGAACTCCTTATTGCCAACTTCAGGCTTAAATTAAAGAAAGTAGGGAAAACCACTAGACCATTCAGGTATGACCTAAATCAAATCCCTTGTGATTATACAATCAAAGTGACAAATAGATTTAAGGAATTAGATCTGATAGACAGAGTACCTGAAGAACTATGGACCTATGGATGGAGGTTCATGACAGGGATCAAGACCATTCCTAAGATAAAGAAATGCAAAAAAGCAAGATGGCTGTCTGAGGAGGCCTTACAAATAGCTATGAAAAGAAGAGAAGCAAAAAGCAAAGGAGAAAAGGAAAGATATACCCATTTGAATGCAGAGTTCCAAAGAATAGCAAGGAGAGATAGGATAAGCCTTCCTCAGTGATCAGTGCAAAGAAATAGAGGAAAACAATAGAATGAGAAAGACTAGAGATCTCTTCAAGAAAATTAGGGATAACAAGGGAAAATTTCATGCAAAGATGGGCTCAATAAAGGACAGAAATGGTATAGACCTAACAGAAGCAGAAGATATCAAGAAGAGGTGGCAAGAATACACGGAAGAACTGTACAAAAAAGATCTTCATGACCCAGATAATCATGATGGTGTGATCACTCATCTAGAGCCAGACATCCTGGAATGTGAAGTCAAGTGGTGCTTAAGAAGCATCACTAAGAACAAAGCTAGTGGAGGTGATAGCATTCCAGTTGAGCTGTTTCAAAACCTGAAAGATAATGCTGTGAAAGTGCTGCACTCAATATGCCAGCAAACTTGGAAAACTCAGCAGTGGCCACAGGACAGGAAAAGGTCAGTTTTCATTCCAATTCCAAAGAAAGGTAATGCCAAAGAATGCTCAAACTACTGCACAATTGCCCTCATCACATGCTAGTAAAGTAATGCTCAAAATTCTCCATGCCAGGCTTCAGCAATACATGAACCGTGAACTTCCAGATGTTCAAGCTGGTTTTAGAAAAGGGAGAAGAACCAGAGATCAAATTGCCAATATCCGCTGGATCATGGAAAAAGCAAGAGCGTTCCAGAAAAACACCTATTTATGCTTTATTGACTATGCCAAAGACTTTGACTATATCCAGTTCAATTCAGTTGTTCAGTCATGTCTGACTCTTTGTGACCCCATGAACTGCAAATCAGTCCTGAACTTTCATTAGGAGGACTGATGCTAAAGCTGAAACTCCAATACTTTGGCCCCCTGATGCGAAGAACTGACTCATTTGAAAAGACCCTGATCCTGGGAAAGACTGAAGGAGGAGAAGGGGACGACAGAGGATGAGATGGTTGGATGGCATTGCTGACTCAATGGACATGAGTTTGAGTAATCTCCGGGAGTTGGTGAAGGACAGGACGGCCTGGCGTGCTGCAAGTCCATGGGGTTGCAAAGAGTCCGACATGCCTGAGTGACTGAACTGAACTGATAAAGATACATACTAAATTCAATCACATTATCCTAAGAGGGACAGAAAGGAAGATTTGACGATATGCAAAGAGAAGGCTATAAGGTGAGGATGAGGGTAGAGGTTAGAGTGATGTGGACATAAGCCAAGGAATGCCGGCAACCATTAGAAGCTGAAAGGTCAAGGAAAGGAGTCTCCTCATAAGCTTCTAGAAAAAGGTGGTTGACCCTACTAAACCCTTGATTTTGATCCAGTGATATAGATTTTCATTTTCAGTCTGGTCGATTTAAGACTATCAACTCTCTGAGGGTAGTGATCATATGTGTTTGGTTCATGACCTAGCTCCATTGCCTAATATGGTATAGGCAATCAATAATATATGTAATATCCTATATGTCATAAATAAAGCAAATAAAATTGTGCAACATTTCTTTACAACTGATATACTAGTCACTGTAATAAAAATGTGATTTCATTAGCACCGGGTCCACTGAGGGAAAAATATCTTACATAGCGTTGTCTCTCTAAATTCAGAAAAACCTCAGTTCAGCAAGAAAAAAAATAACTTGCTTATTGTATATGTATTCCTAGTGGCTCAGACAGTAAAGAATCCACCTGTCTGTATTCGATCCCTGTGTTAGGAAGTTCGTCTTTAGGAGGCCATGGCAAACCACTCCAGTATTCTTGCCTGGAGAATCCCTATGGACAGAGGAACCTGACAGGCTATAGTCCATGTGGTTGCAAAGACTTGAACACAACTGAGAGACTAAGCACAAGTACACACACTGAGGCAAAAGTATCTCTCATCTTTATAACTTTATCACCCTAAATTCAGAAAATCTCAGTTAAGCAAGAAAAACTGGCTTTGTGTGTATGTATGAATATACATTTATGGCAATTTGTGCACAATGTAAAGCGCATGTTTGGTTTTACTTAAGCGTTACTACTAATTTACATGATTTGGACTAATGCCAGTAATAGTAATCAGTTCAGTTCAGTTCAATCGCTCAGTCATGTCTGACTCTTTGCGACCCCATGAATCGCAGCACGCCAGGCCTCCCTGTCCATCACCAACTCCTGGAGTTCACTCAGACTCACGTCCATTGAGTCAGTGATGCCATCCAGCCATCTCATCCTCGGTTGTCCCTTTCTTCTCCTGCCCCCAATCCCTCCCAGCATCAGAGTCTTTTCCAATGAGTCAGCTCTTCGCATGAGGTGGCCAAAGTACTGCAGTTTCAGTGTTAGCATCATTCCTTCCAAAGAAATCCCAGGGTTGATCTCCTTCAGAATGGACTGGTTGGATCTCCTTGCAGTCCAAGGGACTCTCAAGCGTCTTCTCCAACACCACAGTTCAAAAGCATCAATTCTTCGGCGCTCAGCTTTCTTCACAGTCCAACTCTCACATCCATACATGACTACTGGTAATACCAGAGCCTTGACTAGACGGACCTTAGTCGGCAAAGTAATGTCTCTGCTTTTGAATATGCTATCTAGGTTGGTCATAACTTTTATTCCAAGGAGTAAGTGTCTTTTAATTTCATGGCTGCAGTCATCATCTGCAGTGATTTTGGAGCCCAAAAAGATAAAGTCTGACACTGTTTCCACTGTTTCCCCATCTATTTGCCATGAAGTGATGGGACCGGATGCCATGATCTTTGTTTTCTGAATGTTGAGCTTTAAGCCAACTTTTTCACTCTCCTCTTTCACTTTCATCAAGAGGCTTTTTAGTTCCTCTTCACTTTCTGCCATAAGGGTGGTGTCATCTACATATCTGAGGTTATTGATATAGTAATAAAAGTATTTGAAATGTTAGCTGTATGCTGCTTTGTGACTTTAACACTTAAGTAATTAGGCTTTAAAAATAATCTGTTATAAATTTGACTTTGTTCATTTTGCTAAGGCAAATATCTGTTGTATATTTCAGATTATTATTAATACTTAGGCAGAGTTGTGTTTCTACTGTATTTAAAATTTTTAGCCTTGGGTCTTAAAGTGAATATATCTTTATTTCATCCAGAACACTAGAGGAAATTTTATCTTTTCTTTTTTCCACTTTGTAGACAGATTGCTTCATGAACACCGATCTTACTATTGACTTCTGTTTCTCTTACCTCTTTCCTTCTAAGGATTGGGAACACAGAGCTACCTGGCCTTGGCATTGTCCCTCTTGCTGACTATAAAGGCAAAACTACCTCATGTGGTACTTTTGACAGGGCCTGATATAACAAGTGGAGGATTCCAAGTTTGCAACTCACTCAGACTCTCATTATCTAAGACAGGGACCTTAAAGTTGTGAAGATACAGTGACTTGTCCTCCTCTTATTATCTGAACCACTGTCTATTAATCTTTGGGAGACATTTACTAACTTCACACATTTTCTAAGTGAAGATGTAGATCCATTTCCTTTTTCTGATCTAGTTTTTGCACCTAAAGTAAATGCTTTGATAAAAGGCCATGGGGGAGAGTATGCTTCATTACGGTGTCAATTCTCCAATGTAAATATTATTTCTATTTATCGATATGTTAAGCTCACAGCTCTTGGTTTCATAACAGACCAATGCAGAAAGGTATTAAGAGGCTTAGCAATGTAAATTTCTTTCTGTTATATGGTTTGAGAGCATGCCAAGTTAAATATTTTCCATAATTTTGTTTTTAATTTTGAAAATATTTTTGTTCATATAGTTTAGGTGAGGAAAGAACTTAAATAATACCTTGCTCTTTTGCACAGCTTATTTGCATACACATTAAGGGCAAAATGAGATAAAAACAAAGCAAAGTCCTTTCCAACTGTTTAAGAAGTAATTTAATAGAGCTTTTTCAAATATATGTTACATTAGTTTTTTAAAAATATCATGAGTTTCTTTAATGAGATTATAAGATTTTTAAACTATTTTTTTCACTAATTGTAATTGTTAAATATACTATTATTGAATCTTCTTAGAAAATGCAAACCCTTGTTTAGAGCTGCATAACAGTTCATATTGTAATTGTATAGTGATTTATTTAGTCAGTCTCTTATGGACTGAATCTTATTCCCTCCAAATTCATATGTTAAAATCCTAACCCTCAATATGTCTATGCTTTTCCCCTGGAGAAGGCAATGGCACCCCACTCCAGTACTCTTGCCTGGAAAATCCCATGGATGGAGGAGCCTGGTGAGCTGCAGTCCACGGGGTCACAAAGAGTCGGACATGACTGAGTGACTTCACTTTCACTTTCACTTTGAGATAGAGACTTGAAGTAGGAATTTAAGTTTAAATGAGGTTGTAAGGGTCGAAATCCCAATTCAGTAGGACTGGTTTTTGAGGAAAAGCAGCAGACATAAGAGCTTGTTGTCTCTCTCTCCACAGGAGAAAGACCATGTGAGAACACAGAAGGGATGCACCGTGGAAGATAAGGAAAGAAGTGTTGGACTTCTAGCCTCCAGAACTGTGAGATTAAATTTCTGTTGCTTATATCACCCAGTCTGTGACATTTTGTTATGGCAACACAAGCAGAATAATACATCCTGTGAGTGAACATTTAGTTTGTTTTATATGATTTATTAAGACTATTTTGGCCACCTGATGCAAAGAACTGACTCATTTGAAAAGACCCTGATGCTGGCAAAGAGTGAAGGTGGGAGGAGAAGCAGATGACAGAGGATGAGATGGTTGGGTGGCATCACTGACTCAATGGACGTGAGTTTGAGTAAACTCTGGGGAGTTGGTCATGGACAGGGAGGCCTGGCATGCTGCAGTCCATGGGTCACAAAGAGTTGGACACAAGTGAGCGACTGAACTGAAGACTATTTTGCAACTACATTATGCTATTTAATCACTTGCCCATGAGGGCTCCTTTCATCACAGGCTTGCCCAAACTGCATTTTAACAACAACAAAAAAATTGCTTTCTGAAGTAAAAAGTGAAGAACTTTTTAATTTGAATATATGTTTTTTATTATTTTAAAATTTGATATTCTTTTCATATTTGTGGGTTATCATTTTTTTTCTGCTGTACTGGATTGCAGTTCATGCTCTTTGCCCATTTTTCTGATTGTGTGTCCTTTAGAATACGAATGATAAAACCAGTCAAGGGATGTTCTAAAAATATCTCCCTTTTTTACTTCTTAACACATAATTGATGTGGAGCTTAAGGTAAAAAAACAACTACCTAAGTTATATCTCTATTAGATGTGTAAAATATTCATTTATTCACCCATCATTTAATGAATATTTATTGAATGTATTCTATGTGCCTGGCAGTACTCTATGCCCTAATATTAGAGAATTAAACAAAATGCTGTCTCTACTTTCTGAGATTTATATTCTCATGAACAAGTGACAGGAAGCAAGTAATGTGTCAGATGGTGTTAAAAGTATAAAACAGAATAAAGAGTGTAAGAAGAGCTGAGAGTGGGGAGGGTGATTGCAGTTTTACAAAGGTGTGCCAAGGAAAGTCTCTGACAAAGTGACTTTTAAGATCTGAAGAAAGTTCAAGAGTGGGCTAAGCAGCTATCTGGAGGAAAAGCTTCCCATAAAATGGAATATTCAAATGTAGAGACCTTGAAGCCAATGTACCCTTTTATGATATCAGTTTTTAAAAATTGTGTTTTATTATTAATGTCAGAGAGGAGAAATTTTTCCCTTTTGAGTTCTAGTGGCTAGACTGATAATAACATTGATATAAGATGGATCAGCAAAAAAGGGAAAAAAAAATAACTTGTGTACATGGAAGTCTCATAGAAATGGGACGTAAGAAGTGTCCAAAGCAGGCAACTTTTATACTTTCCAACCAAGACAGTGAATTTGTAAGGGATTGACAGGACAAAGAAACTTAGTTTTGAGTGCTGAGTTAGTACAGAATCTAAACAGGATTTCGATTTGGGCTACTATATTACAGAAATAAGAAGATTTGTTTAGGTAGTCTTCTCAGTTCAGATTCCCTATCTCTGGTGATAAGGACATGTCCTTCTATCTACAAATACAGAGAGTGTACCTTTCACATGAGTGATTCATTTCCTACTTTCAGTAAGACCGAGAGGAGGGTCAAAATGTTCCTCTTGCATTAGCTGTTTCTTAAGTAAGTTGAATTCAAAGTAATCAGTATGCCCTTGAGGGAGAAAAAACAGTCTTTTCAGCAAGTGGTGTTGGGAAAGCTGGACAGTGCATGTAAGTCAATGAAATTAGAACACTCACTCACACCAAAAACAAGAATAAACACAAAATAGCTTTAAAGACTTGAACACAACATGACACCATAAAACTCCTAGGAGAGAACATAGACAAAACATTCTGACATAAATTGTACCATTGTTTTTTAGGTCTCCCAAGGCAATAGAGATAAAAGCAAAAATAAACAAATGAGACCCAATCAAGCTTATAAGTTCTTTTTCTTTTTTTTTTAATTTACACAGCAAAGGAAACTATAAACAAAAGGAAAAGGCAACCTACAGACTGGGGAAAAATATTTAAAATGATGAGACCAACAAGAGCTTAATTTCCAAAATGTACAAACAGCTCGTACAATTCAATAACAGAAACAACAAAAACAGCTCAATTAAAAAATGGACAGAAGACCTAAATAGACATTTCTCCAAAGGAGACATAGAGATGGCCAGCAGGCACATGGAAAGATGCTCAACATTGCTAGTTATTCAGTTTAGTTCAGTCGCTCAGTTGTGTCCGACTTTTTGCGACCCCATGAACCACAGCACGCCAGGCCTCCCTGTCCCATCACCAACTGCTGGAGTCTACCCAAACCCATGTCCATTGAGTTGGTGATGCCATCCAACCATCTCATCCTCTGTCGTCCCCTTCTCCTGCCTTCAATCTTTCCCAGCATCAGGGTCTTTTCAAAATGAGTCAACTCTTTGCAGCAGGTGGCCAGAATATCGGAGTTTCAGCTTCAACATCAGCATTTCCAATGAACACCCAGGACTGATTTCCTTTAGGATGGACTGGTTGGATTTCCTTGCAGTCCAAGGGACTCTCAAGAGTCTTCTCCAACACCACAGTTCAAAAACATCCATTCTTCCGTGCTCAGCTTTCTTTATAGTCCAACTCTCGCATCCATACATGACCACTGGAAAAACCATAGCCTTGACTAGACGAACATTTGACTAGTTATTAGAGAAATGCAAATCAAAACTATAGCGTGGTACCATTTCATTCTGGTTAGAATGGCCATCGTTAAAAAGTCTACAAGTATTAATAACAAAAGCTGGAAAGGATGCGGAGAAGTAACTCTTTTACACTTTTGTTGGGAATGTAACTTGGTGTAGCCGCTATGGAAAACAGTATGAAGATTCTTTAGGAAATTGAAAATAGAGTTACCATATGACCTAGCAATCTCACTTTTGGTCATATAGTTGGAGAAAAATGTAATTCAAAAATTATATGCACCCCAATGTTCATAGCAGCACTTTTTACAATAGCCAAGACATTGCTATTGTAAATAGCCATTTGCCCATCAACCCAAATACTGATCAACAGATAAAATATAATATTCAAGAGGCCCAATCTGTCTTATTAAGAAAGTTAATACCTGGGAACTAAAACATTCATATGCCAAAGCCTTGACCACCTGTTGTCCTGTGTATATGATTGCTTATTTCATGAGGTACCTAGTAGTTATCTCAGATTTAAAAGGCAACTCTAAATATGAAGGTATTATTATTCAATGTTAAAACACTATTTATTTTATCATATATTTTCCTATTCATAAAATATTTTGATTAGTTTTGGTTTAGTTAGATACATCTTTGATTTTTTTTTTCAGAAAGTATTTGTAAAGAGTGTACTTGTACACTTCCACAAATACTTAGGTGCCTGAGAGTTTTGTTTACTTTCTAATGATAATAGTAGCTTGGATGGGTTGATTTTTGAATTTAAATGTTTCCTCTTTGGAAGTCCAAGTTAGGATTATATCTTTATTTTTGAAATTAGATTAGAAGAAAAAAAGAGGATATATTTAGTGTGCTTACTTTTCATTAATAATGCTTGATACCAGGAAATGTCTTCATCTGAAAAACTGAAGTTCTTCAGCTCATTAAAAATTTATTGTATTATTCTTTACTTTTTGCATATTTTCACCTCATTTTAAAACTCTCTTTTTAGTATTGCTATAGTTATGTTTTTTGGATACATTTTCTCTATCAGATATTAATTAAAGTATAACAAACCATTTCAAAACTTATTTTTATGAGTTTAGTTTTATTAAGATACCATGAAGAGCTTTAAATTTTGTTAGTATGTTCATCCAGTCTAGCTAAACACAGTTGAATTCTCATTGTTAAAAAAGAAAACATGTAACATCTTTCCTTAGCCGATGATGTGCCATTATAAATATTTATTTTGTTATGCCATACAGTTTGACTTGTTGTCTTTTTTATCTATCTTTAGAGTCAACCATAACTTGGCTAGCATTTTCACCTATTGTTGTTGTTGCCTCAGTATCTAAGCTAAGTTAGCTCTCAGAAATCACCCTGGAAGGGTCATCAACATTCCTTGGTCACATCCTGATTCTTGCTGCCTTGGTGACCACTTGTGTGGACCTTGACATTGCCTTCCCATGGACATGTGTTTGTCAACACTGTGATTACATGCTTTATGCTGCTATCTATGAAATGATTTTCAGGTGAAGATAAAAAGTATAAAGAACTTGAATAGAAAAAACTACCAATAGCACTTACATAGTGAACTAGAATGAAAATTGTTTCTTTTCTTTCAGAGTTACTTAGACACATGTACCCCAATGTTCATTGCAGCACTATTTATGATAGCTAGAATTTGAAAGCAGCCTAGATATCCATCGACAGATGAATACACTGTATACACTAGATTATTAGTCAATCATTAAAAAAGTGCATTTGAGTCCGTTCTAATCAGGTGCATGAACCTAGAGCCTATTTTATAGAGTGAGGTAAGAAACAGAAAAATATTGTATATTAATGCATATGTATGAAATCTAGAAAGATGGTACTGATAAGCCTATATACAGGGCAGCAAGGGAAATGCAGACATAGTTAACAGACTTGTGGACACAGTAGGTGAAAGAGAGTATGGGACAGATTGGGAGAGTAGCACCGAAACATATATATTACCATATGTGAAATAGCCAGTGGGAATTTGCTGTATGATGCAGGGAGCTCAAACCTGGTGCTCTGTGACAGCATAGAGAAGTGGGGTGGGGTGGGAGATTGGAGGGAAGTTCAAGAGGGAAGGAACATATATGCCTATGACTGGTCTGTGTCAGTGTCTTGTGGAAACCAACACAATATTGTGGAGCAATTATCTTCCAATTAAAAATAAATTTAATTAAAACAATGTAATCATTGTGAGACATTGCGTATGGTAGGATCTCAATAGATGTTCTCTTCCCTCTCCACTTCCTCTTTGTGGTTTTCTTAATCTACCCTTTTACTAGATTGTGAAAATCATGCCATTATTAGGGGGTATATTTACTTAGTGAGTATGAGAATGGTTTTCATTTGATAAAGAAAGGAGTGTCTTTTTCCTTTGTATGTAGGACAGTTGAAGGAAATAGTACTAAAATTAATACCCAAAGCCCTTTCTTATAAACATATTCATATATTTACCATGCATGGATATTTACAAACTTTTTACATGAGCATGTATTTATAGTTTGTAGAGCAGGGCTGATGTTACAAATGGATGAATAGCTGATTACTACTCAGTATGATTTAGGGGCAGTGATTTCTTTCAAGTATCTTTACTGGCTTGAACTATAAGGAGTATAGCCTTGAACCATCTCTTGTATTTTTCATGCTGGAATTGGCTGACTCTAGAATTTGGTCTTGGGGATCTTCCTGTTTCCCTCCAAATGATCTTTTTAAAATTTTGTTTATAATTTTAAAAATTGTATAAACATATTCTGCATCACATGAGGCAGAGTCAGGATAGATATGTGACTTAAAGTTGCTTATCATTATGTTCTGAAGAATAAATTTTGATATAGAATCCTATTTTATCAGGTAAAAAAATTTTGACTTAACCAAATATTATGATTTATAATAATTCAATCAATAATTTACTTATTCAATCATTCAACACTATTCGCTGAGTGCTCAGGAGTAATCAAGGTAAGCATTTCTCTTGTCTTAATGTCTAGTAGGAAAACATGAAATAAATTATTATTGCATATTTAATTACATATCCTAGTATATTTATAGAATTTAATCCATCTGCTAAAGCAGGAGATGCAGGAGACCTGGATTCAACCCCCGGGTCAGGAAGATCCCCTGGAGTAGGAAATGGCAACCCGCTCCAGTATACTTGCTTAAAAGATTCCGTGGACATGGGAGCCTGGCAGTCTATAGTTTATGGGGTTGCAAAGAGTCAGACATGATTGAGCATGAGCACACACACAAGCTCATTGAAATTCACTAGCAGATATTAATATTTAAGAAGACAATTACATAATGTTCTGTGCTCAGTCACTCAGTCATGTTGACTCTGTGAGTCCAAGAACTGTAGCTCATCAAGCTTCTCTGTCCATGGGATTTCATAAGCAAAATTACTGGAGTGAGTTGCCATTTCCTTCTCTATGGGAATCTTCCCAACCCAGGGATTGATCCTTTGTCTCTTACGCCTTCTGCATTAGTAGGTGGATTTTATTTTACCACTAGTGCTACCTGGGAAGCCCCAAATATTCATTATAGAACTGTAAATAAGGACTGAATTAATACATTTGTCAGTATTTCCTTCTGGGATATTCATACATTGTCCTAAAGTAATAAAACAATTCACATATTTATTTTTGTTGAGTGTAAGTTTTGATTATGTGTTAGTTGCTCAGTCATGTCTGATTCTTCATGACCCCGTGGACTGTAGTCCATCAGGCTCCTCTGTCCATGGAATTCTCCAGGAAAGAGTTGTGGGGTGGGTTTATATGCTGTACTGTGCTTAGCAGTCTTGTCCAACTCTTTGCAACCCAACTGAATATAGCCCGCCAGGCTCCTCTGTCCATTGGGATTCTCCAGGCAAGAATACTGGAATGGGTTGCCATGTCCTCCTCCAGGGGCTCTTCCCAACTCAGGGATTGAACCCAGGTTTCCTGCATTGCAGGTGGATTCTTTACCCTCTGAACCACCAGGGAAACCCAGAGTCGGTTTATATTCAGCTGCAATAGTACTAATCTTTTGAGACTGTACTTCTGAATAGGTGTGTATGCTGCTTCATAGCTATATATAGTAATTAGTAATGTAATGTGAGACTTGATGAAAGTGATAATAATGTTTTATTTCTCTAAAAAATTGTGAGTGCTAAGGAAAGTAATCAATTTAGACAATATTTTAGTTGGAAAATTGATGACTACATAATACTGAAAAAATTGTTAAAAAGAAATGAATAATCTTTCTATAATGGAAGGATAGATAAAAATATTCATTTTTTTATGAATAAAAATAATCTTACCCCATAATATATATTTTCAAATATCCATGGGAAATGGGCCATTTAAATAGAAGATAGGAGAAACTTAGATAATAATAGTTTCCAACTGTAAGCTTGTATGCCAGTGGGCAAAATAGTTGCTTAATTAAAAAAATATTTATATCATGTTTTCACCATTCATAGTCAATGTGTATGTAATTCCAAAAAAATAAAATAAATAATTTTTTTTTGGCTAGAATGATGTCAGTTTATCAATTTGACATTTTAAATAACTAAATCAATAGGATTTTTTAATGGATCCAGTGTTCTTAGGATTCAGGTATATACAAACCAGGCTTAAGATGATTTATCTCTAAGGGATTAGCAAATGTCTCTCTTCTTCCCTTGCAGTTTTAATTTAGAAAATTATCTCAAAGATTGGGTCTAATTCTATCTTCTGCATGTGGCCGGAGGCCGCAGGAAACCTGCTTGCTTTCTTTTGAAATGATTCCCTTGACATATATGCAAATAAAACTTGAGAAAATAATCTCTAACGTTAATGGAGATCAATTATGTAACACTGGTAAGGCAGTTACATCATATTCTTCAAGAAAGTTGCAAGAAGCTGCAGGTAAAAGGTATGTGTATGTGTGTGTGTGTGAGAGAGAGAGAGAGACAGGAGAGAGAGAGATGGAGAGATGGAGAGACAGAGGGACAAAGACAGAGACAGGGAGATTCTGCTGCTGGCTAGAATTTTGCTGTTTATCTTTGTTAATAAAAGACAAAATGGTTTTGTTGAGCTGCTTGCCATGTGGTCTCTACCTTTGGTGTTCCTTTCTACATCCTTGCCATGACTCTTTTTCCCACTTATGGGTCAGGAAAAAGAACTGCTTCTTGTCATTTTTAAAAATGGACTCAGGCACAGAAATTCCATCTGAAGATTTTATTCTCTCATTAGGAAAGCAGTTTTCAAAGCACAAGATTATTTTTTAATGAAGTTTTTAATGTTAAAATAAAGGGAAACACAATTTTGAAAGTGTTGTGTTCCTAATGAATTACTATTTCTTAAGGGGGAAAAGTTTTCAAAATGAGTTTTATATTTTTAAGAGGAAATTTAAAATAAATGAATAAACCCAAAGGGCTTCATTTTGATTATTGTCCTTCTATTAACTTTGCATTTTGTTGCAAACATTTTTAGCATATTTCATAAAAATTTTTTTTGAAAACTTGATAACTTACGTATAGCTTAATATATCATGCTTTTCTAACAGATAGAATATTTAACTTTTTACCAAATGCACACTGTTTATGAATTACTAATTTGTCTTGGGTTAAGTACAAGAATTGGAGAAGGAAATGGCAATCCACTCCAGCACTCTTGCCTGGAGAATCCCATGGATGGAGGAGCCTGATAGGCTACAGTCCATGGGGTCGCAAAGACACGGCTGAGCGACTTCACTTCACTTCACAAGTACGAGAATCCATTTTAGGTAGCATATCTGCTATCTAGCATCTAGAGTGGGGTAAAAGTTTGACTGTTAATGTATGTTTGTCCTTCCATCATTTTACGGTAAAATTGCCTTCCATGGTGGATTGTTTTCTATAGAAATTGTCAAAAGAATTATTTTTCTTCTCCCCCCCCGCCTCATGCCATAATGTACTTTCTTGGCAATGAATTTTTTTTCATTTTTTATTGTGAGCTATTTATTATATATGAAAGTTATACTCTATACTAAAACAAACAGTAAAGGAATTTGCTACTGTAAACGACTCCGATTATGAAAACACATGTCACTTATATCACTAAAGCTACTGCCCCTCATCCTATATGATCATTATTCTCTGTCAAAGGTAAGTTTCTTTTTCATGAAATATTTTATCACTTGGCTTTGGGCCTTTTCACTTCATTTCATCTTATCTTTGCTTTTTCTAAATCTTTGCTATTTTCTTCTCTTCCAGACCACCAAACACTGAAATGCTCCAGGTCTTTGTCCTCAGTACTCTTCCTTCCTCTATGTACAATCACTTTCTTAATGATCTAGCCCAGACTCAGCTTTAAAAATTATTGTTACCTTGAAGATTTCCACAGTTTAAGTGCCAACCAAGGAACTTTCTTTGAACCCTAGACTCCTATATCTAATTCCCTACTCAGCGTCTCTATTTAGATGATTAAAAGCCATCTCAATGTGAAAATATCCAAAATCCAGACTTCATTTTCTAGCCACTGCTGAACAATGTTTGCCTCTCTCATTTCCCTTAACTCTTCCAGATGCCTAATCCAAACATCTTCACGTCTCTGACTCTCCTCTTTTTCTCATAACCATGTTCAATGGATTAAGAAATTGTTTGAGTCTACATTCAAAATTAGATCCAGAATCAATTCTTACTACCTCCAGGGAAATCATCCTAGTTCCACACCATAATTTTCTCTTGCCTGGATTAATGCACTTTCTTTCTGATTGCTTCTCCATCTCCCTCTCTTCCTCTTATAATCTCTTCTCTGTATTGTACCCAGGGTATTTCTTGTAAAAGGTCAAATTAATCTGTTTCTCTGCTCGAAACTCTCCAGCAACTTTTCATCTGAGTCAGTGTATAAGACAAAGTCCTTCTAATGTCTTGTAGGCGATAGATGATCTGGCCCCTGGCTGCTTCTCTGACTTCAGTTCATTTACTCTCTCTACTCCACTGCCAAACTATTCTTCCTCAGCTACACAGGCCTCTGTGCTGTTCTTGGAATGATCTAAGCACACCTCTCTTTCAGAGCATTTGTTCTTGCTTTAATGCTGCCAGTGATGCCATTCCCTTCAGAGAGCTGTTGGACCTCTTCTGCCTTTCTGTCAAATATCTTTTCTAATTGTGCCTAATTGGAGAGATCTTCTGTGACTCTTGTATAAAGCAGCCAGCCTACCTCCAAACTCACCAAATCCGTCTTTATCTGTTTTATTTCTACTTTTCCACAGATTAACCACCATATAAAATTAATTTATTTACTGTTTCTCTTACCACTAAAATGAATGCTGCATGTAAACAAGTTTGAGAACTGTTTTTTGACTGAAACAGACTGCAAGGTATTTCTTCAGTCAAAAAAAAAAAAAAAGGACTTACTAAGGATTATGAAAGAATTGCAGTTAGGGGTCTACAGCCATGGTGAGCCACCTGCAAATCCCCCACAAAAATGAAGAGGAGAGCTCTTGTATAGAGGGGAAAAGGAATTTGGGAGAAGTAGAGTAAACAAAGAGTCTATGATAATCATTTGTGACAATCTCTCAATGGCTGAGCTCTTGCCAGGAAAGAAGGAGTTTTTCATCTTCATATTGGGCTCAGCTATTATTATAGGGCATGAAATCTCCCCATTCAAGCCTATTTAATTGAGTTTCTAATTTATTAATTTTTAACAATCACTTCATTGCCTTTCTTTATAATTTGCCATATTTATTGATATTAAGTTGAACCATATGAAATTTCCAATACCTGTCCTTTTTTTGTCCTACAAAAATGTTAATTTCAGTTGAATAAACGTTTTATTTCTCTAATGTTTATATACTACATTTAAAATTTATATAAGTTAAATATGGTGTGTTTCTCATGAGTTGCTTTTTTAATCAATGTTATGTTCCCAATATTGATCCATATTGGGTTCTTGGTAGCTGCTGCTGTTGCTAAGTCTCTTCAGTCATGTCCGACTCTATGCAACCCCATAGACAGCAGCCCACCACGCTCCACTGTCCCTGGGATTATCCAGTAAAGAACACTGGAGTGGGTTGTTGGTAGCTATATTTGCTAATTTTTAAGGTTATATAATATTTGTTTATGTGGCTTCACCATGATTTATTTATCTAGTCTCAAGGCCATGGACTTTGTTTTCAGTTTTTTTGCTCTTTCAAATGATGTTACCGTGAAATTTTTACACATGGCTTTGGTGCCCATGTGTACGAGCATTTCTGCTTTACACATGTAGAACTAATGGGTCATGGGGGGCATGTTTTCAACCTTATAAGATAAGTATAGTTTTTAAAATTAGATTCATGGTGATTGTACTGACTTTCACATTTACTGGCAGTTCATAAACTTACTTGTTACCCTGCATTCTTATCAGTTTTACTATTGTAGAGGCTGTAAAATGAAATGGTGTTTTTGGTTTTAATGTTCATTTTCCTAATTGTCAATGGGATTGAGTGTATTTTCAAGTATTTATTGGCCTTTCAAGTATTTTAATCTGTGAAATGCTTATTCATGCTTTATGACCATTTTGGGGATGTAGTTGGATGGTTTTGATTGTTTTCTGTTTCTTATTGGTTTAAAAGGCTTTTTTTATATTCTAGGTAGAATGTCTGCTCCTCTGTGACTTCTTTTTATGTTTTTAAATTATGAAATACTTTATATTTAATTATTTTTGATATATATTATTTGATATATTTCTTAAGAAATTGTTCCACATCCAAAGTCATCTAATCTAGGGACTACATTTTGAGATCCAGTATTATAGATTATGATAAACATAATCAGGTTGTTGTGCTAATTTACAGCTCCATTTCCAGTTGTATAGTTTACTAGCACAAGCAAGCATAGCCACTAATTGCTTATATGAAACTTGCTCTCACAAATACTTTTTCATCCATGCATATAATTAAAGAAAATCAAGATCATTTTACTCTTATATGGCAGTGACAAAAGCATTTATTTATTTCTTGACTTGGGGCCCCATCCATTTGGTTGCTTTCTATCATAATATACTTGGGGAATAACTAGATAGTGTTGATATCACACAGAATATCTGATGATGTTACACTAATTAGACCTTTCTTTGGTTATCTTGTTACTGCATAATAAATTACTTAGTGGCTTAAAACAGTCATTTTAATTCATAATTTTGGAGATAAGGAATATAGGAAGGGCTGGGACACATGATGGTTGCATTCATTCTTTGATCGGTGATTTAGTTGTTTGGAAGCCTGCCTAAGCTGGGCATCTAGGATGATTCATTCACATGACTGACATTGATGCGCAATCAGCTGGGAACTTATCTGGAGCTATAGACCAAACACCTCACATAACTTTTCCATATGACCTGGACTTCTGACAGCATGGCTACATGGTTTTGAGAGAGAGTGTCCAAGAGGCCGTGTTGAAGAATGAACGTTCCAAAGGTTCAAGGTAGATGTTCTAAGTCTTCTGACTTAGCCTTACAGGTCCTACAGTATCACTTCTAGAGCAGTTCAGTCACTAAGGCCAGCCTGATTCAAGGGGCAGGAAATTCAATTTTACATCTGAATGGGAGGAATGTCAAAGTATTTGTAGTTGTCATTGTCCCCTGACCTGTTGAGTTTTAAGAACCAAGGACTCTATTTACCTTAATCGGAAATGCGCATTCTGGAGGGTAGATTTTATATCTTGTAAAAGTTTGGGGGCCTGTCACGTGGTTGAAATTTTAAATCACTGCAGATGGTGACTGCAGCCATGAAATTAAGACGCTTACTCCTTGGAAGAAAAGTTATGACCAACCTAGATAGTATATTCAAAAGCAGAGACATTACTTTGCCGACTAAGGTCCACCTAGTCAAGGCTATGGTTTTTCCTTTGGTCATGTATGGATGTGAGAGTTGGACTGTGAAGAAGGCTGAGCACTGAAGAATTGATGCTTTTGAACTGTGGTGTTGGAGAAGACTCTTGAGAGTCCCTTGGACTGCAAGGAGATCCAACCAGTCCATTCTGAAGGAGATCAACCCTAGGATTACTTTGGAAGGAATGATGCTAAAGCTGAAACTGCAGTACTTTGGCCACCTCATGAGAAGAGTTGACTCATTGGAAAAGACTCTGATGCTGGGAGAGATTGAGTGCAGGAGGAGAAGGGGACGACTGAGGATGAGATGGCTGGATGGCATCACGGACTCGATGGACGTGAGTCTGAGTGAACTCTGGGAGATGGTGATGGACAGGGAGGCCTGGCGTTCTGCGATTCATGGGGTCGCAAAGAGTCAGACACGACTGGGCAACTGAACTGAACTGATCTGAAGATAAGTTAGAAAAAAAAATTGTTTGCTCTTTACTTTGCCTACTATAAAGACAAAATCACATCTTCCATATGATCTGGAAGACAACATATATCAACAACTTGCAGTGAGTTGTACTCTGGTCCAAGTTCTAGATCTACCATTTAGTTTCTAGCCTGGAGTTAGAATAGAGCAAGACCACCTGAGCCCAAGTCCCCCTGCTACTTGGGTGTAGGGCTTAGTATTGGGAGGATCTATGGCAGATAGAGATGCATCTGCAAAGGAAATTAGAGAAAACCATGCCTTACTTCATTGACACCTATTCTCCATGGGCCATGGAAGACACCTCAACAGCTGACAGTATAGCACTCCAAGTCTGGACTGCCTGAACTGGTTATTATGTGATTTAATGAAATATGTAATTGGAGGAGCACAATGGAATTACATTGTGAAATGTAAATAATATATACAAGACAGAGCCCAGGTAGATATTAATAAACACAAGGTATTAGTAAATAATATAAGCTTCTGGTTCAGAATCCAATCATAACTGCTTCTAAAACGTCCCTGTCAACTCCTTTTTCTCTTTTTCTTTTCTATCTGCTTGTTGCTACCACATAAAAATAAAAATAATTTTTATTGTATATCAAACCAACTTACTTTAAATAACATTTAAATTTAATCTTCTAATTCTAATCATTTCTCTTAATAGTTACATGGACATATGCATAATAATGACAGTTTCTTAAAGTAATTTTCAAAACCATATAATTTGTCTCTTTTACTAACTAATACTTAAGTTAGATTTAACCAAAATGATATTCAGTTCAGTTCAGTTCAGTAGCTCAGTCATGTCTGACTCTTTGTGACCCCATGGACTGCAGCACACCAGGCCTCCCTGTCTATCACCAACTCTTGGAGTTTACTCAGAATCATGTACATTAAGTTGGTGATGCCATCCAAACAACTCATCCTCTGTCGTCCCCATCTTCTTCTGCCTTCAATCTTTACCAGCATCAGGGTCTTTTCTAATGAGTCAGCTCTTCCCATCAGGTGGCCAAAGTATTGGAGTATCAGCTTCAATTCTGTCCTTCCAATGAACACCCAGGACTGATCTCCTTTTGGATCTCTCTGCTCTCCAAGGGACTCTCAAGAATTTCTCTAAAACCACAGTTCAAAATCATCAGTTCTTCGGCACACAGCTCTCTTTATAGTCCAACTCTCACATCTATACATGCCAACTGTAAAAACCAAAGCTTTGACTATCCGGGTCTTTGTTGGCAAAGTAATGTCTCTGCTTTTGAATATGCTATCTTGGTTGGTCATAACTTTTCTTCCAAGGAGCAAGCGTCTTTTAATTTCATGGCTGCAATCACCATCTGCAGTGATTTTGGAGCCCAAAAAGATAAAGTCTGTCACTGTTTCCACTGTTTCCCCATCTATTTGCCATGAAGTGATGGGACCAGATGCTATGATCTTAGTTTTCTGAATGTTGAGCTTTAACCCAGCTTTTCACTCTGTTGCACATTCATCAAGAGGCTTTTTAGTTCCTCTTCACTTTCTGCCATAAGGGTGGTGTCATCTGCATATCTGAGGTTATTGATATTTCTCCTGGCAATCTTGATTCCAGCTTGTGCTTCTTCCAGCCCAGCATTTCTCATGATGTACTCTGCATAGAAGTTAAATAAGCAGGGTGACAATATACAGCCTTGACATACTCCTTTTCCTATTTGGAACCAGTCTGTTCCGTGTCCAGTTCCAGCTGTTGCTTCCTGACCTGCATACAGATTTCTCAAGAGGCAGATCAGGTGTTCTGGTATTCCCATCTCTTTAAAAATTTTCCACAGTTTGTGGTGATCCACACAGTCAAAGGCTTTGGCATAGTCAGTAAAGCAGAGGTAGATATTTTTCTGGAACTCTCTTGCTTTTTTGATGATCCAATGGATGTTGGCAATTTGATCCCTGGTTCCTCTGCCTTTTCTAAAGCCAGCTTGAACATCTGGATGTTCATGGTTCACGTACTGTAGAAGCCTGGCTTGGAGAATTTTGAGCATTACTTTACTAGCATCTAACAGGAGTGCAATTGTGTGATAATTTGAACATTCTTTGGCATATATATTTACATTATATGTAATGCATATACATGGTGGCTCAGATGGTAAAGAGTCTGCCTGCAATTCAGGGGACCTGGGTTCAATCCCTGGGTCAGCAAGATCCCTTGATGAAGGGAATGGCAATCCACTCCAGTATTCTTGCCTAGAGAATTCTATGGACAGAGGAGCCTGGTGGCTACAGTCCATGGGGTCACAAAGAGTCAGACACGACTGAACGACTAACACATTCACTCTCATGTGTGTGTAAACACATATGATAAAATATTACTTAGCCATAAAAAAGACTGAAATTTTGCCATTTGCAACAACATGGATGGACTTGGAGAGTATTATACTCAGTGAATTAAATTGGACAGAGAAAAACAAATACTGTATGTGTTCATTTATATGTGCATATGAAAAACTAAAATGAATAAATATACTAAACAGAAGTAGATGCACAGATATAGAGAATAAACTAGGGGTTACCGGTGGAAATAAGTGTTGAGGGAGGTGTAACATGGGGAAGGAGATTAAAACGTATAAACTACCTGGTAAAATATGAATGAGATACAAGGATGTAATGTACAGAATGAGAAAGATAGCCAATATTTTATAGCAACTTTAAATGCAGTAAAATCTATAAACATATTGAATCACTACTTTGTGCACTTGAAACTAATATTGTAAAGCAACAACGCTTCAAAAATTAAATTAATTATAAATAAACTGTCATTATCAAACACTGACTCTGTGAGAGGCACTCAGTGTGCTAACTGTTAGTGATACACTAACTTTTTACTGAAACAGCTCAGAGTTCAGCAGAGGATAAACATGCTGACTCAGCAAAGCACATGAAGGACAAGCAATAGAGTAATCCAGATAGAAAGGACATGTATTCTGTCTGGGTCAACCCGTGCAGGCTCAACAAAGAGGGGTGTAGGAGGTATAAATCTCTTCCTGAAGAGATTGGTTGGTGTTGAGACCCTGGCAGGGAAAAACATTCCAGCAGAGGGAATGGCCTGAGGAAAGACTGACAGCTGTGTGCAGACTATGCGGGAAAGCTTCCTGGTCAGGCATCTTGCAAACTTTTCATAGAGGTGATTCAGAGGTTTCAAAAAGAATCCTGACATCAACTTTCATCAATTGATTAATTTCACTTAGCAGTTAATTAGAGATATTATTGATGCGATTGTGGGTTCAGTTCTAGACCACTGAAATAAAGAAAATATTGCAATTGACTCAGACAGTGAAGAATCTGCCTGTAATGCAGGAGATTCAAGTTCCATCCCTGGGTCAGGAAGATCCCCTGGAGAAGGAAACAGCTGCGCACTCCAGTATTCTTGCCTAGAGAATTCCATGAACAGAGGAGCCTGGAAGGCTATCATTTATGGGTCACAAAAAGTCAGACATGATATTAGTAAGTATGCAATACTTACTAATAAATGATATTAGTAATACTTGCTAATACTTGCTTACTTATTAGTAAGTAATACTAATAAAATGATATTAGTAGAAACTCCAGTACTTTGGCCACCTCATGCGAAGAGCTGACTCATTGGAAAAGACTCTGATGCTGGGAGGGATTGGGGGCAGGAGGAGAAGGGGATGACAGAGGATGAGATGGCTGGATGGCATCACTGACTCGATGGATGTGAGTCTGAGTGAACTCCGGGAGTTGGTGATGGACAGCCTGACGTGCTGTTATTCATGGGGTCACAAAGAGTCAGACACGACTGAACGACTGAACTGAACTGAAGTATGTAACATCATCTGTTTCTTCTAAAATCAAGCAAGCTATGCAAGTTATAGTGTTTTCCTGTTTCTAATTTTCATTGCACATCTTTAAAAATCCTTTTCTTTATAATCCAATTTTTGGGTGCAAAGTTCAGTGTGTGTTCATTAAGTCAAAGTTATTAATATAATGTTTTAATATTCTATGTCTTTACCCATTTTTATCTGCTTGATATAGCTGATAAAATATTTATTTTAAAATTTATAAAATTTTGATACATGTACCCTATTTTATCAAATTGTCTTGAACATGGACAGGATCAGTGAATATAATGGGCTAATACTCCTGTTATTCAGTTACTAATCAGCTAACTTTGAATTAACCAAAGAGGAGATTGTTCTATGTGGACCTAATTTAATCCAATGAGCCCTTTAAAAAAAGTTGAAGCATCAAAGAGATGCTCTTCCAATGGTCTTGACGGTACAGCTTATGACTTCCACAACTTCATAGAAATGATTCCTGCCAGTAACCACATTAGCTTGGAAGAGGACTCTGAACGTCAGATGAGACCCTTGCTCCACCTGTCACTTAGGTTTCAGTCTGATGAGACCTGGAGCAGAAAATCCAGTTGAACCTTGTCTGTATTTCTGACATACAGGAACTGTGAAATAATGAATTTGCATTATTTAAACTGCTAAATTTGTAGTAGTTTGTTATGTAGCAATGGAAATGTAAAAAAGCCCCTCCTCTTTAACATATTTATGAGATCTTATATCTCTATCTCTTATCATGTTGTTTACCGCTAGCCTAAAAAGGTAATCATTCTAATATATTTATTTTATATCCTTTTATTATATATGTATTCTTGAAAAATACATGTTATTTTTATAAGTACACATTTTTATTTTATAAACTATTATAGGTCTCATTTTATCTCATAATTTTTATACAGCAATGCTTCTATGAACTATTTAAATTACATTTACATTTAGCCTATTGCTTTCTGTGGCCTTCTAATACTCCATGGTTTGAATCCACCATGTTTTTCTGTCCTTTCCCTAGCAATGGCCCTCCAGATTGCCTCCAATTTCCTACCAAGATAAGCAGTGCTGTAGAAGTCATTCGTTTTGGACCTAGTAGCAATTTCTCTAGGATATATGCTCAGGGAAAGGAATGTCGCTATTTTTTAAGTATTTATATACTAAATCTGATCCTATACTATCAGATTGCTCTCCATAATAGCTCCACAGTCTAAACTACCATCTGTACTGCATAAATATTTCCATATTCTCATGAACTCTCCAACAATTTATGCTACCTAAAACTTTAATACTTGCTAATATGATGGGTATAAAGTTACATCATATCGTTTTAATTTGATTTTCCTGATTAAGAATGAGTTTAAGCATTCCCTCATATCTTTATTAGCCATTCATGTTATTTTTTCTATGATTATAAAGTTAATTTTTAAAATTAATCAATATTCATATCTCTTTCACAGAAGAGTTATTTATCAAGCAGTCACATCATGTTGGTGTTTATCTTAGTCTCCCAGCATGTTGCTATTATCTGTAACTTTATGACTAGGTATTTGTGAAATGCTTTTACTTTTTCTGCTTTTATTCTTTTAAATATGCTGTGGGAATTAATCACAAATATGTTGATTTTTATAGGAAAACCATACATCTGTTTTTAGTATTGGGATTTATTTATTATTGACTCATAGAACCTCCAATTTCCACACAGGTATCCAAGTATTACTTTTTACATTAAATTCACTTGAATGGTTACTGCAATGAATTAGTGGCCTTTAACTACCCAAAGGATATTCCCATGTTAGAAAAGAGTTTACCAAACATGAATGGACAGTTTTTTTGTTTTTGTTTTGGTAGGAATATAGAATTTCACATGAAGAAGAGTACTCAAAAAGAGAGTATAATAGACTGAAAATATCACTGATTTCTGTAGGTCATTGATCTTAATATTAATGAGAAAGTGTTAAATGTTCTCATAAATATATAAATCCCACTTGCTTCTTATATATCATTATTCACTGTTCTCCACTCAGTTGCAATTTAGCAAAAAAGACAAAAAGGAACAATACTCATAGCTTCTGTCCATTTTTTTTTTTTTAGTATTTGCTCTTTTACTTTGTTCAGTGCTTTACTTGCAATAGCTCATATAATCCTCAGAAAACTCCTGAGATTTATACTCCTTTTATCACTGTTTTACAAATGAGAATCTAGAGGCTTATTGTAACCAAGGGGTCAAAAGCTTAAGTGCTTTACCATGTAAGTTCTATTATGCTAAGCTGCCTCAGCTTAAATTAATGTTCTTGTCATAATGTGAAATCTGTAAGGCTGGCTCCAATCTGGGTATGGCTTATTAGCGAATATGTGTGTAAATGATGCTGATATCTTAGCACTGTTGCTGACACTAGTTCTTTGCTAAGCAGTCTCAAAGTTGGAGTGGCAGTACATGTAGAATTAGATTATATCTAATTAAATAAGATTTAGTGGTTCTTTGTCTTTTTAGCAGTGGTGACTCTTATTTCCTTCCAACCCTTTGACTTTTGGACAGAGCTACACTTAATAGCTGGAGAAGGCAATGGCACCCCACTCCAGTATACTTGCCTGGAAAGTCCCTGGATGGAGAAGCCTGGTAGGCTGCAGTCCATGGGGTCGCTAAAAGTTCGGCACTACTGAGCAACTTCACTTTCACTTTTCACTTTCATGCATTGGAGAAGGAAATGGCAACCTACTCCAGTGTTCTTGCCTGGAGAATCCCAGGGACAGGGGAGCCTAGTGGGCTGCCGTCTATGGGGTCACACAGAGTCAGACATGACTGAAGCAACTTAGCAGCACACTTAATAGCATGAGGAAAATAGCACTAAAAAAGCAAGTATGCTGCCCAATTTTAGTGCCTGGAGAACCAAAATGCTGACATGGTAAAAAAAAAAAATTGCTATATAGTTATCACTGCAAGAACACACTGTTGCCATTATAACACAAATTCAAGATTGCTTGATGAGAGTGATCATTAAGGCATTGCTTAGAGATTTCCGCTTATGTGAAATTTAACATTTGCATTTTAAGTAATATAGTGGTTCTGGGTACAAAACCCTGAATACTGGAAAACATATGGTTTTATATATACATATACATATACATACATATATATATATATATATATGTTCTGTTTATAATTACTTAAACTTGGGGTTCTGTATTTGACTCTTCCTTTGGATACAGTTTTCTATCCTAAGTAAAATAAAAGAAGCTAATGTATCATGTTACAGGTCAGACAGTCAATGTAATACACAGAAAAGCTGAGTACTATCCAAATATTTCTCCTTCTAAGTTTTGAGAGCAAAAACAAATGGGAAATATGCCCCATTATTCAAAAGGGTGAACATTAGGAAGAGAAAATATGAACTGATGTCCATGCTAGATGCAATTATATTCATCTTGTTGGGTATTCACACTTTCAGTTCAGTTCAGTCACTCAGTCGTGTCCGACTCTTTGCGACCCCATGAATCGCAGCACGCCAGGCCTCCCTGTCCATCACCAACTCCTGGAGTTCAGTCAGACTCACGCCCATCGAGTCAGTGACGCCATCCAGCCATCTCGTCCTCTGTCGCCCCCTTCTCCTCCTGCTTTAGCTCTAATGGAGACAGTGCAAGAGGCATGCATGAAGCTGCAGTATGTTCAGAGGAGCCGCGGAAAACATGTAAATGCCTTGATTCTGAGTGGGAGACCTGTGTAAATCTCCCATTCAAGGGCCAGACATGAAATATTGGAAGTTTCTGATACTTGACATTGCTTCTACTTTTCTGTTTTGTCCATGTGCTCTCTAAATAAGCTTATTTTCCTTTTTCAGGTGCCTGCTGTTAAGAAGTGCTGATTTGGTTTGAACTATGTGGGAGATCTGGGACAAAGCAGACCAGATTGAAAGAAAATTATTGAACACTCTGAGGCAGCTGGAAAATTTCACTTGCTTGCCATATGATATACTCCTCTTTGCTTTTAATTCAGATGTTTTGGACATTTGTTGACCTAGGACACGTTTATAAACATTCTGCTTTTACTCAGTGGATTTCTTACCACATATAATTATATATACTTAGTATTTGAGATTAGCTTTGGGCAATTTTGTCACAATTTATCACTGGTCATCTACTTTCTCTGCCAAATATTTGTACACATTTCACCTTCCCTATCATACTGCCAACCTTATATGCTTAGGTAATAGTATATGTAAACGGCCATGGCAAGCAAAATATGGATGCCTCCTAGATGAATGCTAAAATAATCATTGTGGCTGGATGGTTCTTTTTTTTAATATAAATTTATTTATTTTAATTGGAGGTTAATTACTTTACAATATTGTATTGGTTTTGCCATACATCAACATGAATCTGCCATAGGTATACACATGTTCCCCATCCTGAGCCCCCTCCCTCCTCCCTCCCCATACCATCCCTCTGGGTTGTCTCAGTGCACCAGCCCCAAGCACCCAGTATCATGCATCGAACCTGGACTGGCGATTTGTTTCATATATGATATTATACATGTTTCAATGCCATTCTTCCAAATCATCCCACCCTCTCCTTCTCCCTCAGAGTCCAAAAGACTGTTCTATACATCTGTGTCTCTTTTGCTGTCTTGCATACAGGGTTATCATTACCATCTTTCTAAATTCCATATATATATGCATTAGTATACTGTATTGGTGTTTTTCTTTCTGGCTTACTTCACTCTGTATAATTGGCTCCAGTTTCATTCACCTCATTAGAACTGATTCATGTGTATTCTTTTTAATGGCTGCATAATACTCCATTGTGTATATGTACCACAGCTTTCTTATCCATTCATCTGCTGATGGACATCTAGGTTGCTTCCATGTCCTGGCTATTATAAACAGTGCTGCGATGAACATTGGGGTACACGAGTCTCTTTCAATTCTGCTTTCCTTGGTGTGTAAGCCCAGCAGTGGGATTGCTGGGTCATAAGGCAGTTCAATTTCCAGTTTTTTAAGGAATCTCCACACTGTTCTCCATAGTGGCTGTACTAGTTTGCATTCCCACCAACCGTGTAAGAGGGTTCCCTTTTCTCCACACCCTCTCCAGCATTTATTGCTTGTAGACTTTTGGATTGCAACCATTCTGACTGGTGTGAGATGGTACTTCATTGTGGTTTTGATTTGCATTTCTCTGATAATGAGTGATGTTGAGCATCTTTTCATGTGTTTGTTAGTCATCCATATGTCTTCTTTGAAGAAATGTCTATATAGTTCTTTGGCCCATTTTTTGATTGAGTCATTTATTTTTCTGGAATTGAGCTGCAGGAGTTGCTTGTATATTTTTGAGATTAATTGTCAGTTGCTTCATTTGCTATTATTTTCTCCCATTCTGAAGGCTGTCTTTTCACCTTGCTTATAGTTTCCTTTATTGTGCAGAAGCTTTTAATTTTAATTAGATCCCATTTGTTTATTTTTGCTTTTATTTCCAATATTCTGGGGGTGGGTCATAGAGGATCCTGCTGTGATTTATGTTGGCGAATGTTTTGCCTATGTTCTCCTCTAGGAGTTTTATAGTTTTTGGTCTTACGTTTAGATCTTTAATCCATTTTGAGTTTATTTTTGTGTATGGTGTTAGAAAGTGTTCTAGTTTGGTTCTTTTGTTTAAGAAAGAGGCTACCATCACACTGATACCAAAACCAGACAAAGATATGACAAAAGAGGAAAGTTACAGACCAATATCACTGATGAATATAGATGCAAAAATTCTCAACAAAATACTAGCAAACCAGCTCCAACAAAACATTGTAAAAGTGAAAGTGTTAGTCACTGAGTCATGTCTGACTCTTTGTGACCCCATGTCTGTAGCCCATCAGGCTCCTCTGTCCATGGGATTCTCTAGGCAAGAATATTGAGTGGGTTGCCATTACCTTCTTCAGGGGATCTTCCTGACCCAGGGATCAAATCCAGGTCTCCTTCATTGCAGGCAGATTCTTTACTGTCTGAGCTACCAGGAAAGCCCACAACAAAACATTAAAAGGATTATATATCATGATCAAGTCAGATTTGTTTCAAAGATGCAAGGATTTTTTAATACCTGCAAATCAATCAACATGATATACCACACTAACAAACTGAAGAATAAAAACTATATGATCATCTCAGAAAGAGCTTTTGATAAAGTTAAACAGCATTTATGATAAAAAAACTCTCTAGAAAGTGAGCACAGAGAGATCATACCTCAAGAAAATAAAGTCTATATTTGACAAATCCATTGCTAGCATTGGCTCAGTGGTGAAAGCTGAAGGTGTTTCCTCTAAGATCAGGAACAAGACACAGATACCTACTTTTATACAACATAGTTTTGAAAGTCCTAGTCACAGCAGTCAGAAAAGAAAAAGAAATAAAAGGAATCCAAATTAGAAAAGAAGTAAAACTGTCACTGTTTGCTGATTACATAACGCTATACATCAGTTCAGTTCAGTTCAGTTGCTCAGTCGTGTCCGACTCTTTGCGACCCCATGAATCACAGCACGCTAGGCCTCCCTGTTCATCACCATCTCCCGGAGCTCACTCAGACTCACATCCATAGAGTCAGTGATGCCATCCAGCCATCTTATCCTGGGTCGTCCCCTTCTCCTCCTGCCCCCAATCCCTCCCAGCATCAGAGTCTTTTCCAATGAGTCAACTCTTCGCATGAGGTGGCCAAAGTACTGGAGTTTCAGCTTTAGCATCATTCCTTCCAAAGAAATCCCAGGGTTGATCTCCTTCAGAATGGACTGGTTGGATCTCCTTGCAGTCCAAGGGACTCTCAAGAGTCTTCTCCAACACCACATTTCAAAAGCACATAGTTCAACGCTATACATAGAAAAGTCTAAAGCCCTAACCAGAAAACTACTAAAACTCATCATGAACTTGGTGAAGTTGCTGGATGAAAGATTAATATACAGAAATCTGTTGCATTTCTAGACACTAACAACAAAGTATGAGAAAAATGAAGAAAATAGTACCACTTATTATTGCATCAAAATGAATTAAATACTTGGGGATAAACCTACCTAAAGAGGCAAAAGACCTGTTCCTGTACTCTGAAAACTGTAAGACACTGATGAAAGAAATTGAAGATGACACAAACAGATGGGAAGATATACCATGTTCTTGGACTGGAAGAATCAATATTGTTAAAATGACCATATTTTTCAAGGCAATCTACAGATTCAATTCAATCCCTATCAAATCACCAATGGCTTTTTCACAGAACTAGAACAAAAATTTTAAAAATTTGTATGGAAACACAAATGACTGAATAATCAAAGCAATCTTCAGAAAAAAAAAAAAATGGAGCTGGAGGAATCACACTCCCTGATCTCAGACTATATTACAAAGCTGCAGTAATCAAAACAGTAAGGTATTGGCAGAAAACAGAAAAAGAGATCAGTGTAACAGGATAGAAAGTCCATAAATAAACCCACTCACATGTAATCAATCCATTACAAAGGAGACAAGAATATACAATGAAGAAAGACAGTCTCCTCAATGAGTGGTGCTGGAAAAACTGGACAGCTACATGTAAAAGAATGAAATTAGAACATTTTCTAACACCATATACAAAAATAAACTCAAAATGGATTAAAGACCTAAATGTTAGATCAGATGCTATAAAATTCCTGGAGGAAAGCATAGGCAGAACACCCTTTGCCATAAATTGCAGCAATTTTTTGATCTGTCTCCAAAGTAAAGGAGACAAAAGCAAAAATAAACTGATGGGACCCAATTAAACTCAAAAACTTTTGCACAGTATAGGAAATCATAGACAAAATGGAAAGACAGCTACAGATTGGGAGAAAATATTTGCAAATGATGAAACTGACAGGAGATTAATTTCCAAAACATACAAAAAGCTCATACAACTTAATATCTGAAAACAAACAACCCCATAAAAAATGAGCAGAAGATCTGAATAGACATTTCTCCAAAAAAGACATGTAGATGGCCAAGAGGCACAAGAAAAGATGCTCAATATGCTAATTATTAGAGAAATGAAAATTAAAACTACAATGAAGTATCACCTCACACTTGTCAGAATGGCCATCATCTGAAATGTCTACAAATAAATACTGGCTAAGGTTTGGAAAAAGGCACCCTCCTATGCTGTTGGTGGTAATATAACTTGGTGCAGCCGCTATAGAGAACAGTATAGAGTTTCCTTTAAAAAACTAAATATGTATTAAACATATGATCCAGTGATCTCTGGGCATGTATCTGGAGAAAACTATAATTGAAAAAGATACATGCACCCTATTGTTCATTGCAGCACTATTTTCAATAGCCACGACATGGAAGCAACCTAAATGTCCATTGACAGATGAATAGATAAAGATTTGGTATACATATACAATGAAGTACTAGTAAGTTATAAAAAGAATGAAATATACCACTTGCAGCAACATAGATGGAACTAGAGATGATCATATTAAGTGAAGTAAGCCATACAGAGAAAGAGAAATATGCGATATCAATTATATGTGGAGTCTAAAAAAGTGAGTCAAGTCAACTTATTTATAAAACAGACCCATAGACATAGAAAACAAATTTATGGATACCAAAGAAGATAGCAGGGAGTGGAGTTTTGAGAGATAAATTAGAAGTTTGGGATTAACATACACACTATTATGTATAAGATAAACAGCAAGGACCTACTGTATAGTGTAGAGAACTATATTCAATATCTTATAATAACCTATAATGGAAAAGAATATGATGTACATGTATGTATATATATTTATACACCTATCTATCTATACATATACACATCTATCTATATACACACACACATGCACACACACACGCACACACACACACACACATATGTACATATAATTTGGGCATCCCTTGTGGCTCAGTGTAAAGAATCTGCCTGCCAATACAGGAGATGCAGGTTTGATCCCTGGATTGGGGAGATCCCCTAGAGAAGGAAATGGAAACCCACTCCAGCATACTTACCTGGGAAATTCCATGGACTGAGGAGCCTGGCGGGCTACAGTCCATGGGGTTGCAAAAGAGTTGCACATGATTTAGTGACCAAACAACAAAATATATATAACGTATATATGTATAACTGAATCACTTCTCCGGACACCTGATACTAACACAACATTGTGGACTAACTATATTTCAATAAGGAAAAGTTAAAAAAAAAGAAAGCACATCAACAGACTCTTTACCACTCCAACCACAGTTCCTAGATTACAGTTGTTTTGCATAATCCAGAAAGAATAATTTGAATTTCTGCCTAGAGAGATATGGTGATGACAAGAAATGTAGGGATGGACGAAGGAAGGAAATATAAGGCCTAGCAAGGTGGTAATATTAGGCTGGTAGGACATGTCAACTGATAACTTTTTTGTAGTGAAAGTCTGGTGTGGAAAGCATTCTTTGATTAGTGGGATTTTTTGGAAACAAAAGAAGAGAATAGTGATTATTGTCTGACAAAGAGTTGCAGAACCAGGAGGGCATCAAAGGAATCAAGACCAACAATAGAGCCTGGTAAAAACAAAGAGGCAGAGAACACATAGGTCTAAAATAAGGCAAAAGGTATTTGAGAGTTGTAGAGGGCTTTAAAATTCCCTAACCTACCTATGTTTTTATACATGTGTATATGTATGTATCTACCTAACTACCTACCTATCTTTTAGTGAACTTGTGACTCCGGAATCAGAAGATCATATAAACCTTCAGACTGATGACATGCTGAAACTATTAGATGAAAGATTAATACCTTTATTTTCACAGGGGGAGTCATTTGCTTGCTTTTTCTACTCATCACTGCCTTAAGATGAGAAACCAAAATGAGAAAGATGGATCCTACCTTGCAAGTGGTTTTAATGAAAGTGCTAATGATAGACAAGGTTATAGCTAAAAAGAGCACTTCCTAATCCAGGTATCAAACCTGATACTCCCACGTTGCAGGCAGATTCTTTGCCATCTGAGCCACCAGAGAAGCCCTTGATACACCTTGCATACCAATTAATAAAAATAGTTAACCTTTAAATATATAAGGGTATTTTCTAGATTTTGAAATAAGGACTATATTTGTTTTTTATCCTTTGGTATTTCAAAACTCGCGGTAGTAGAAAATCATCATATAGAGATCTCCAAGACTCTTGATGGATTTTAGGGACTGGGTTTAAATAGATTTCTCTGGTTCCTTAGGTCTTTTCTTTAACCTCTTCCCCTTGCCCTTTCAAAAGTTCTTCACTATAGATTGAACACTTTTAGACTGAAATTGGGGAAACTGTATGTGCATGGAGGTGGAAAACACACATTATTTCAAAAGAATGGAAGATGACAAAAGGTTACCTTGAACCTCAAAATTTCTCTCCTTGGCAAATGAGCTATAAAATGATTTTTTCAGTATAAGCCCAATTTAGCACAGTCCTAAATTTCAATGACTTCTGGATTTTTGAGGTCAAGAAGAATGGAAAAGTGAGTTCCCTGTGATTATCTCCTGTAGAAATTCCATGTCTGTGATCCAAAAAGAATTTGAGGATATCAGCATGTTTTCTTTTAATCTTGACAAAGTGTCAAGAAACATACCAGTGATAAAATCAATTATAACATAACATACATACTAAGATATTTTTTGTTTTGTTTCTGGTCTGTTGCTCATTTTTTCATCAAAGTTAGAATTGAACCAAGCTAATCTAGTTCTCATCAAGAAAGTTTATACTATGTTTGGGAGAAGTGGAAATCAGTAAGAGTAATAGACAGTTTTAAAAATATCACTCCAGTTGGTTTGGAATGTTTTTAGTAGGTTTTAAAAATTGACATGAGGTTAGTGGATTTTACACAATAGCTGAATAAGGAGCTGCATGGAGTGACATCGAGGAGGAACTTCTGAATGAATGTCACATACTACCTTACATGAAAGTTGGAAAGCTCAGTAGGAACTAATTTCTTTAAACTAAGCGATTTTTATCTATTTAATGTCCTATGGCCACAACTTTTTATAACCCACTCTTTTTTAATTACTGAAACTAGCTTCTTTGCTGGACCCGTAGAGGATGCCTGTTTCTTGCTATCTTTTCACCTACTATTAGTATCTTTTTTCCTTAGTTTTAAATATCATTTTCATCATGTTAATGCTTCTCTCACTGATATTCTCTGAGACCTTGCATCACTATGATTCCATTGCACTAGCCTGGAAAACATCAACCCTAGATGCATCTTGGTTTTTCTGGATAGTTCTTTGACATCTAAACACTCCTCAGAAGTGTGGCAGATTTTAAAATCACTATCTCCAAATTAATTTGGTCTGTCAAGATGTCCATAAATTCTCTGTTTTATCTGCTGCTGCTAAGTCGCGTCAGTCGTGTCTGACTCTGTGCGACCCCATAGACGGCAGCCTACCAGGCTCCTCTGTCCCTGGGATTCTCCAGGCAAGAACACTGGAGTTGGTTGCCATTTCCTTCTCCAGTGCATGAAAGTGGAAAGTGAAAGTGAAGTCGCTCAGTCATGCCTGACTCTTAGCGACCTCATGGACTGCAGCCTACCAGGCTCCTCCGTCCGTGGGAGTTTCCAGGCAAGAGTACTGTAGTGGGGTGCCATTGCAAGGAAGATTAAAAAAAATATTTTAACACTTGTCAACTTGCCTCAAAATTGATCTCTTCCCATCTTCCCTTTTTATAGCCTCAGCTATCTCGTCTCTTCACTGAAAAAAATCCCTCAACTCCTGTTTACCTACTGTGAAATAATAGGAAAAAAAAATTTATTAATCTCTGCTTCTAAGTTTCTGGCACAGAGCTCCTAAAATCCTTGTAATTTCCCAAGTGATAAGAGCACTAGGGGCATCTTTTGTTCTAATATTTGGTCTTTGGCCTTGTTCCTGACACAAAGTTCCTACATCCCTTGGAATTTCCTGGGGAAATAGGAGTATGTTTTGTTCTGAAGCGGTGACTCTTGACTGGTTCATGTGTAACTTTAGGATGGGAGCTGGTGACCAGAAAGACCAAACCATGATTAGAAGCTTGGAACTTGCAAACCCATTCTCCACTCTCAGGGAATGGAAGAGGGGCTGGAGATTGTGTTCATGACTGATCATACCTATATGATAAAGCTCCCATTAAAATACCCCAAAGTGTGGTGTTTGGAGAGTTTCTAAGTTGGTGAACACATCTATGTGTTGGGAGGTGGCACACCCTAACTACAAAGGGACAAAAGCATCTATGCTTAGGACCTATCCAGACCTTACTCCATGTATTTCTTCATCTGGCTGTTCATTTTTATTCTTTCTCATGTACTTAATTATGTAATCAACTAGCAAATGTGTTTTCCTGAGTTCTGTGACATGTTCTAGGAAATGATTGAACCAAGGAGAGGGTCTTAGTACCCTCTGCTTTGTAGCCAAGTTGGACAGATGTTAGAGGTAAGCTAGGGACCTATTGCTTGTGATTGATGACCAGAGGCAGGGGCACATGTGTGGAACTGAGCCTTTAACCTGTATGGTCTTCATTAACTCTAGGTAATTAGTGTCAGAATTTCCTGGTATGGAAAACCTATAATTCTGCTGTTGTAAGTGTGGTAATGTTGTGGGTGTGATAGCAGTGCGATAGTTAAGGTAAACAGTGAGTTTTATTTTTTTACCCAATTACTAACTTAAATGCACTGTACCCAATATTTTCACTTGATGACAGATTATAAAGAAAAACATATTCCTTTCCATTGGAAGAGAAGTCTTCTGTCTGTACTCTGAACTCCATCTCACCTCAGGTTTTTAGGGATCTCATTCTTGGATTATTTCTTCTCCTGTATGTACAATATTCTCTTCTTAACAGCCCCTTTTACATTAGATTAGAATTTTAATAATCTCAATTCTCTACTGTCTCCAAATAATTATTTTCTGCTGTCCCGACTTTACAAATAGCAGTGAGAAGAAGAGAAGTGAAAAGCAAAGGAGAAAAGGAAAGATATACCCATTTGAATGCAGAGTTCCAAAGAATAGCAAGGAGAGATAAGAAGGCTTTCCTCAGTGATCAATGCACAGAAATAGAGGAAAACAATAGAATGGCAAAGACTAGAGATCTCTTCAAGAAAAGTAAACATACCAAGGGAATATTTCATGGAAAGATGGGCACAATAAAGGACATAATTGGTACGAACCTAACAGAAGCAGAAGATATTAAGAAGAGGTGGCAAGAATACACAGAAGAACTGTACAAAAAAAGATCATCATGACCCAGATAATCACAATGGTGTGATCACTCACCTGGAGGCAGACATCGTGGATTGTGAAGTCAAATGGGCCTTAGGAAGCATCACTATGAACAAAGCTAGTGGAGGTGATGGAATTCCAGTTGAGCTATTTCAAATCCTGGAAGATGATGCTGTGAAAGTGCTGCACTCAATATGCCAGCAAATTTGGAAAACTCAGCAATGGCCACAGGACTGGAAAAGGTCAGTTTTCATTCCAATCCCAAAGAAAGGCAATGCCAAAGCATGTTCAAACTACCACACAATTGCAGTCATCTCACACACTAGCAAAGTAATGCTCAAAATTCTCCTAGCCAGCCTTCAATAGTACATGAACCATAAACTTCCAGATGCTCAAGCTGAATTTAGAAAAGGCAGAGGAACCAGAGATCAAATTGCCAAAATGTACTGGCAAGATGTTGGCAATCATCGAAAAAGCAAGAGAGTTCCAGAAAAACATCTATTTCTGCTTTATTGATTATGCCAAAGCCTTTGACTGTGTGGATCACAATAAACTGTGGAAAATTCTGAAAGAGATAGGAATACCAGACCACCTGACCTGCCTCTTGATAAACCTGTATGCAGGTCAGGAAGCAACAATTAGGACTGGACATGGAACAATAGACTGATTCCAAATGGGAAAAGGAGTACGTCAAGGCTGTATATTGTCACCCTGCTTATTTAACTTATATGCAGAGTACATCATGAGAAACACTGGGCTGGATGAAGCACAAGCTGGAATCAAGATTGCTGGGAGAAATCTCAATAACCTCAGATATGCAGATGACACCACCCTTATGGCAGAAAGTGAAGAAGAACTAGAGAGCCTTTCGATGAAAGTGAAAGAAGAGAGTGAAAAGTTGGCTTAAAGCTCACATTCACAAAATTAAGATCATGTCATCTGGTCCCATCACTTCATGCCAAATAGATGGGGAAACAGTAGAAACAGTGTGAGACTTTATTTTTGGGGCTCTGAAATCACTCCACATGGTGACTGCAGCCATGAAATTAAAAGATGCTTACTCCTTGGAAGAAAAGTTATGACCAACTTAGACAGCATATTAAAAAGCAGACATTACTTGCCTCAAACGTCCATCTAGTCAAGGCTATGGTTTTTCCAGTAGTCATGTATGGATGTGAGAGTTGGAGTATATAGACTGCTTGGCACCAAAGAATTGGTGATTTTGAACTGTGGTGTTGGAGAAGACTTTTGACAATCCCTGGGACTGCAAGGAGATCCAACCAGTCCATCCTAAAGGAAATAGTCCTGAATATTAATTGGAAGGACTGATGCTGAAGCTGAAATTCTAATACTTTGGCCACCTGATGCAAAGAGCTGACTCATTGAAAAGACTTTGATGCTGGGAAAGATTGAAGGCAGGAGGAGAAGGGGACTACAGAGGATGAGATGGTTGGATGGCATCACCAACTCAATGGACATGAGTTAGAGTAAACCCTGAGAGTTGGTGAGGGACAGTGAGTCCTGGCGTGCTGCTGTCCATGGGGTTGCAGAGTCAGACATGACTGAGCGACTGAACGGAACTGAACTGCCCCAACTTTGTTTAGAGTTGACAGGTTATTATTATTATTATTTTTTCATATCAAGGATTCTTTAGAGTACTCACTCTCTTTCTTTCTCCTATGCCCTCTTTGCCTTTATTTCTTTCCAATACTATCAGTCAGCTTTGTTGCAGTAACAAATAACCCTCAAATCTCAGTGGTATAACAACAGACATTTATTGTTACAAATCAGCTCCTGGTGGTTTTCTGCTATGGTTCTTTCCCCTGTGTTATTATTCTGGGCCTCATTCTGAAGGAGAAACCCTTTGGGAAGTGCCTTTTTTACGGCAGAGCACAAACGGTTAACAGTGGTGAAAACACCTGATGCTCTTTAAGCAATACTTGGAGCTGGCTGAGCTCTAATGCACAAGCATTTATAATTATTGGAGACATTCACCTTTTGTATGATGCTGTAAACCAAGAGATGCACAAAACCATTTGTGTGGAGTTCAAGTCAAGTCAATAATGAGAATAAAAAGTTAAGCATGTAGGTTATTCTGTCAGTGCTGAGCACCAGATCCCAAATTCTGTCAGTGCTGAGCACCAGATCCCAAGAGACAGAGGTGCACTCTAACACATTTATTTTTTGTGTGTTCCTAATATGTGAAACTCAGAGTGGGACTCTTTTGTCTGAGCCTTACAGTGGTTTTCACTTGGATATTCTGTATTAACATTTAACCTAACTCAACATGAATGAATTTTTGGTTTCAGATCTGATCCTTCTCTGGGGGTGTGAGGGTAGGGATAATGTTCTTTCTCTTAGGCTATTCATTTTGGCAATTTGAACTAGGAGAGTTTATACTTTTGCCTCTTATGCTTTTGCAGCATGTGCCTATCACTAACTTATTTATGCATCAGTCTTCTATTCATCAACTAGGTCTCTAGTTAGACGTTACCTTTTCTATTGAACCTACGTGATTACCACACACAGAGTTTTGTAGGCCTTTCCTTGTTTCTACTGAAATCCTATTACATAATTAAGATGATGAAAATATTTAATTATGCTATCTTATACAATTTGTGGCACAGGCCCGAGTGCTATGTATATGTTTGTTTTTGTCACTAAGTCATGCCTACTCTTTTGCGACCCTATGGACTGTCGCCCACCAGGGTCCTTTGTCCATGGGCTTCTCCAGGCAAGAATACTGGAGTGATTTGCTATTTCCTTCTCTAGGGGATCTTCCTGACCCAGGGATTGAACCCACGTCTCTTGCATCTCCTGCACTGGCAAGTGGATTCTTTGCCACGAGGTCTACCTGGGAAGCCATATACATGGATATATTAATATATACCTATATCCATGTGATTCATATGTTGCCTCTCTCTATATAAAATAGGCTATCAATATACATTTACTAAATAAATAAAATGTTCTTTTCAAACACATTTTTCCTAAACATTAAGAGATAATCTTTGTTAAATTTGAAATTTTTCTACAGTAGACAATCATGGTCCAAAATAAGGAATTTCAATTTTTAATGTATCTTTCTTGTCAAAATAATTGGTTTTGAGTGAGAAAACTTATGTTAATATATAAAGCACACACATGCTTGAAAATTTCAGATTCTTCTCCAACTATTCAAAGATATTAGAGATATATTCCTAGGCTATGTCTGACTCTGCCATTCTTTTCCATGTGAATTACCTGAAGTGGTGAACATTTAGGAGGATTGGTGAGTCTTAACAAGACTTATAATATGTTGCTTCTATTCTTTTATATTACTTTGGGTTCCCAACAAGTTTTATCCGAAACATTGCATTTGTTTCTTAAACTGTTTACTTACCTCCAGACTCCCTTCTTTCCCCTACATTCTTTAGGATGATTTGTTAAAAATATAAATCTAGTTTTTTTTAGCTAAAAACAATAACTTTGTATTTCCTATATTCATTATAGACACCTCCATTTTCTTCATTCTTCATCCCCGTTCAATCATCGAGCTTTATAGATTGAACTTCCATATCATCTATCATATCTAATCTTTTCATGTTATTCCTAGAGCTACTGGTAATTAAAGCATCTATCATATTGTGCCTGAATTACCAGAGGAGTTTCAAAATTAGTCTCTCTTCTTTGAGTTTTGTATTTCTCTAACACATTCTCTGCTGCCAAATTGATTTTTTGGAAATTGAAATCAGATCATATCAGACACAGGCTAAACTCTGTCATAATATTAGCACACAAGAGCTCTGCCTTTATCTTCTGATTTTTCTTTTTTTCATGTTAATAACACAGACCTTTCCATATGGAAAACCCTTCTGTATCATCCTTCTGTAAAATTATTTCAACACTGAGTTTGATCAGCCTTGTCTGTGAAGTCTTTTCTGTACATTTTGCTACCTCCAGTAGATAACTCACTATTCCATTCCATTCTTGGTGCTGTTTTTTTATTTTGTTAATATTTCTTTAATGATCATTGTAAGACTCAATTTGCCTTAATACACATGCCTATACTAAGTATAGTTATGCATTTTCTTATTTAATCTTTATTACATCTCAGAATGGAGTTATATTCTCTGTTTTATATATTTATTATTTACACATATATTTATTAATCATCTATTATATCAAGTATTTTCATAATACATTGGAATTTACACTGTTAGAAAGGCATATTTCCTATAATAGAATCTTTGAAAACTGAGGCCCAAAATATGTAAGTAACCAAATGATGCACAGTTGCAGATGCCAGTAGATTCAGTTCTAGACGACATGTACTTGTAATTTTGTCACTAGTACTTTGTACAATATCTCACCCATTCCAGGGGAGTAAGTTACATAGTGAAATTTTCTTACTTTTTAAATGTTACTACCTTATATGAGCCCAGCTCATTTACTCTTGAAACTCCCTGGAATATGTTATGCATACTCCAGCATGAAAACATTTTGAAAAATGTACCAAGTTATAGATATTGAAACTACTACTATGACATTTGGATATTTAATTTTCCATTTGCTTTATAGTTGCATATATATATTTATAAAAAATTAACTGTAATAGGAAACAGAATATGAAATATGCTTGAACTGTTATATTAATTAATATTCATTGATAAATTCCTATTAGGTCTTTATTATGGCTACTAAGTACCCTTGAACTTTCAGTATAGTGGGAAGCATGGGTAAATAAATAGACAATTATAATATAGTGTGATAAGTGTTACAACTGAAACATAGTTGGTTGAATTTCTACTTAAATATAGTTTAATGAGGAAAGATTTGGGGAGGAGACAATGTTCAAATTTAGACTTAATGTGTGTATAGGAGTTGGCCTGACAAATGGTGATGTGTAGATAATTTCCCAAGAGAGGAAACATCCTGAGGAAAGTACTTTGAGAAGATAGTCATGTCCTTCAGTCATGTCCAACTGTGACCCTGTGGGCTGTAGACTGCCAGGCTTTCCTGTCCATGGGTTTATCCAGGCAAGAATACTAGAGTGGGTTGCCATGCCCTCCTTTAGGGGATCTTCCTGACCCAGGAATCAAACCTGTGTCTTTTACATCAGGCAATGGCACCCTACTCCAGTACTCTTGCCTGGGAAATCCCATGGATGGAGGAGCCTGGTGGGCTGCAGTCCATGGGGTCGCGAAGAGTCGGACATGACTGAGCAACTTCACTTTCACTCTTCACTTTCATGCATTGGAGAAGGAAATGGCAACCCACTCCAGTGTTCTTGCCTGGAGAATCCCAGGGAGGGTGGAGCCTGGTGGGCTGCTGTCTATGGGGTCGCACAGAGTTGGACACGATGGGAGCGACTTAGCAGCAGCAGCAACAGCACTGGAAGGTGGGTTCTTTACCACTAGTGCCACCTGGGAGGCCCAAGTGGTGAGTAGGAAACTTCAAATTTATCATGCAGTCTGTAAGAAACTTTAGAAATGATCAAGTCTAATAGCAACAAGGTTAATGAAATACTTTATGCAAGCTGCATGGTAACCCCCAAAGAAAAATCTGTGGTAGATTCATGAACAATTATTATAAAGAAGTCAAAACATACAGCCTCAAATATCATAAAATCAGAAAGGAAGACAGTCATGGAGGAATAAAAAAGAACCAAAAAACAATCAGAAAACAATTAAGAAAATGGCAATAATTACTTTAAGCATAAGTGAATTACATTCTCATATCAAAAGATATAGGATGGCTGAATGTATTACAAAGAAAACCCCCAAGTCCAATGAGACGCTTCCTGTAAAGTGTCATTAAATAATGATAAAGGAGTAAATTTTTCAGGAAGATACAACAATTGTAAATATTGTAGGCACCCAACTTCGGAGCACCAAAATACATAAAACAACAACTAACAGAACTAAAAAGAGGGATAAACAGTTTTATGTCTGTCTATCTATTTATCTATCATCTATTTATCCATCATCTCTCCATCATCTACTTATTTGTTTACTTTTGACTGGAGTCCTCGGAGTCTCTCTTGTCCTTGAGTAGTTGAGATTAGCCAAGGACTTGGGCAGTTTCACTTTGAAGTTCTCTTAGGTTTTCTAGTTGAATTTTCATCCTATCTTTTATCCCTAGACTCTGTTCTCTGCCATCATAAGCCATGCTGCTAAATCTATTCTTTTTCCATCTCTGTAGCCATGGAGGTTGAAGAATACCTTGGGTAAGAATGTTATTTCAGTTCTTTGTTCTTCCTTTTGCAGTTTTCAAGAGCCAACTTTTCTGGTTCTATACATTGGGATCCTTATGGTGGCTTTGAGTGTATTATTATCATAAGTTTTTTAAATTAAAGAAATTTTTATCAAAGTTTAGTTGATTTACATTTCATTCATTTCTGCTGTATAGTTTCTTTACCATATTTATATTTTCAGTAGGCATTATTCTTCAGATATTTTTTCATAGGTGTCAATTAAAACAATAAAACAGGTTCATAAATTTTCATCCTGATGTGAACTAATTTTATCTCTCTAGGTAAAAAAAAATTATTTTCATCATTTTAACATATAGAATTGGTAGAAATAATTTTGAACGTTTTCTGTTTGTTTTCACTCTCTCAAAATCTGCTTTAAGTTCTGTTTTTCAGTTCATTAATTTATATGGTAGATTAGTGCCTTCAGACTTTCTAAAAGTGACACACTAAACAAAGGCTGAAATATTCAATTGTAAGAAGATGATTCAGTGAATGCAAAGTTATTCTCTAAAGTGAGTCAGAATCTATCAGTATATCTGTGTAATATGCCTGCCTAGACACTATATTAACACAATAAGGAATAAGTATAAGATATTTCAGTGTTAAGAGTTAAGTTCATCAGTTGTTCCCTCAAAAAAATGTTTGTTTGACTCTCAATACAACTGCCTGAACATAGAATTCTGAACATATTCTCTGAACATAGAATTCTGGACATATTCTCTGAACATAGAATTCTGGCACAAAAAAATACCTAAACTCCGAATACTCACTTATATTTTATGTCACAATCATAGTGAACATTTATGGAGGAAAAGCAGATTAAGAAAAATTCCAAAAGTATGTATTTCAACAGGGATTATGTCTCTGAGATTTTGCTAGGATTTATCAGACCAATTTTCCAAGCTGTTTTCTTTTTCTGCATTCATTTGCATTCACATACTTTATTTTCCTAAACAGGATACATTAGACAAACTAAGGAATACTTCTACATATTTATTTTTCATTATGATTGATTATTATTGTGACTCAAGATGACTTTTTTCCTTATGATTATGTTTTTGAATCAAAATAACACTTCCCAATCTTTTTATTTGCCATAGAGACTTGTGGATTATTAAATGTTTTACTTTTCCACAGTTTATTGTGATCCACAGAGTCAAAGGGTTTGGCACAGTCAATAAATCAGAAACAGATGTTTTTCTGGAACTCTCTTGCTTTTTCCATGATCCAGCAGATGTTGGCAATTTGATCTCTGGTTCCTCTGCCTTTTCTAAATCTAGCTTGAACATCTGGAAGTTCACGGTTCACATATTGCTGAAACCTGGCTTGGAGAATTTTGAGCATTACTTTACTAGTGGGTGAGATGAGTACAATTGTGTGGTAGTTTGAACATGCTTTGGCATTGCCTTTCTTTGGGATTGGAATGAAAACTGACCTTTTCCAGTCCTGTGGCCACTGCTGAGTTTTCCAAATTTGCTGGCATATTGAGTGCAGCACTTTCACAGCATCATCTTCCAGGATTTGAAATAGCTCAACTGGAATTTCATCACCTCCACTAGCTTTGACTGTGTGGATCACAATAAACTGTAGAAAATTCTGAAAGAGATGGGAATACCAGACCACCTGACCTGTCTCTTGAGAAACCTGTATGCAGGTCAGGAAGCAACAGTTAGAACTGGACATGGAACAACAGACTGGTTCCAAATAGGAAAAGGAGTACGTCAAGGCTGTATATTGTCACCCTGCTTATTTAACTTATATGCAGAGTACGTCATGAGAAATGCTGGACTGGAAGAAACACAAGCTGGAATCAAGATTGCCGGGAGAAATATTAATAACCTCAGATATGCAGATGACACCACCCTTATGGCAGAAAGTGAAGAGGAACTAAAAAGCCTCTTGATGAAAATGAAAGAGGAGAGTGAAAAAGTTGGCCTAAAGCTCAACATTCAGAAAACGAAGATCATGGCATCCGGTCCCATCACTTCATGGGGAATAGATGGGGAAACAGTGGAAACAGTGTCAGACTTTATCTTTTTGGGCTCCCAAACCACTGCAGATGGTGACTGGAGCCATGAAATTAAAAGACACTTACTCCTTGGAAGAAAAGTTATGATCAATCTAGATAGCATGTTGAAAAACAGAGACATTAGTTTGCCTATAAAGATCCATTTAGTCAAGGCTATGGTTTTTCCTGTGGTCATGTATGGATGTGAGAGTTGGGCTGTGAAGAAAGCTGAGCGCCGAAGAATTGATGCTTTTGAACTGTGGTGTTGGAGAAGACTCTTGAGAGTCCCTTGGACTGCAAGGAGATCCAACCAGTCCGTTCCAAAAGAGATCAGCCTTGGGTGTTCTTTGGAAGGAATGATGCTAAAGCTGAAACTCCAGTACTTTGGCCACCTTATGTGAAGAGTTGACTCATTGGAAAAGACTCTGATGCTGGGAGGGATTGGGGGCAGGAGGAAAAGGGGACGACATAGGATGAGATGGCTTGATGGCATCACCAACTCGATGGATGTGAGTTTGAGTGAACTTCAGGAGATGGTGATGGACAGGGAGGCCTGGCGTGCTGCGATTCATGGGGTCACAAAGAGTCGGAAATGATGGAGCAACTGAACTGAACTGAACTGAACTGAAATGTTTTACTTTACATATCTCTGAATACTGAGTATGTGAAAGAATGTAATATGATGAAATGTTAGCAATTTAGAGGATTAGAAAAACCAAACTATTAAGAAACAGCTTTATAGTAAATGGAAATTATTTGTATTTCCAATAGGAATAGTAGTATCTGTTAATTTTGAGGTCTCACTTTAGACTTAAAAAGCAAGATGTTGATGAATTTTCATGGCCAATATAATCTAAATTTATATATTTTAATCCAAGCCTTTATATTGAGGAAATGTTTTAATAACTGGTTAAGTGACTTATGTAGATATATGTATTAATGAAGCTATTTTTATATATCTCTATATATAACATACATATATGTCTGAATGTATTATATATTCATATATCTCTGAATATATATTGATACATATATATATGAATATGTATGAATATATGAATATATCTCTGAATTATATTTTTTCATATTTCTTAGTTTATTAATTATCTGGGTATTAGACTATGATTTGTTCAATCATTTAACAAATGCTTTCTATAAGATATTATTAGCTGCTGAAGAGAAAATAGGAGTGATTCAGATTAAACTCTTCCCATGATGAATTTATGTTTTAGTAAGGAAATAGTAAAAGTGTGTGTGTTTGTGCTCAGGTGCTCAGTCATGTCTGACTCTTTGCAACCCCATGGACTGCAGCTAGCTAGGCTCCTTTATCTATAGACTTTTGCAGGCAAGAATACTGGAGTGGGTTGCCATTTACTTTTCCAGGGGATCTTCCTGACCCAGGGATGGAATCCCCTGCATTGGCAGGCCGATTCTTTACCATAGCACCACCCGGGAAGCCCCAGTATGAATGGATAATGAGCCGTAATATGAGGTCAAAAATGAAAGAGCCATAAGGGAGTTATGACTGTAAATTTCAGACAAGGAAGAGATTATATCTGGCTAAGGATGATTAGAAATAGCTTCATGGAGAAAGTAGCATGCAAAGGCACATGAAGGTAAGATTTGGATATGTAGAAACGGGAGGGAGAGATTTCATATAAAGCAGAGAACATTAGCAAAGACATGGAACTAGAAAAAGTTAAGGTGGTATGGGAGGGTGGTGTGCTGGGTGGTAAATGAGGTACCTAAAGGCAAATAAGGAGCCTGGAGGGCTACAGTCCATTGGGTGGCAAAGCACCAGACACAGCTGAGCTACTGACACACACATACAAGGCGAATAAACTCTATAATAGTTTAATTACTTATTCCTCAATAGCTTTTAAAATTAATTCATTTATTTTAATTGGAGGCTAATTACTTTACAATATTATAGTGGTTTTTTCATACATCAACATGAATCTGTCATGGATATACATGTGTCCCACCATCCTGTACCTGCCTCCCACCTCCTTTCCTCCTCATCCCTCTGGGCTGTCCCAGAGCACCAGCTTTGAGTGCCCTGCTTCATGCATTGAACTTGCACTGGTCATCCATTTTACATATGGCAATACGTATCTTTCAATGCTATTCTCTCATATCGTCCCACCCTCACCTTCTCCCACAGAGTCCAAATGTCTGTTCTTTACATCTGTATCTCTTTTGCTATCTTGCATATAGGGTTGTTGTTCCTGTCTTTTTAAATTCCATATATATGCATTAATATACTGTATTTGTGTTTCTTTTTTTGGCTTACTTCACTCATCTAAAGTGAAGGCTCCAGTTTCATTCACTTCATTAGAACTGACTCAAATGTATTCTTTTTTATAGCTGAGTACTATTCCATTGTGTAAATGTACCACAATTTTCTTATCCATTCACCTGCTGATGGACATCTAGGTTGCTTCCATGTCCTAGCTATTATAAACAGTGCTACAGTGAACATTGGGGTACACGTGTCTCTTTCAATTCTGTTTTTTTCAGTGTGTATGCCCAGCAGAGGGATTGCTGGGTCATATGCAGTTCTAATTCCAGGTTTTTTAGGGAATCTCCACACTGTTCTCCACTGTGGCTGTACTAGTTTGCATTCCCACCAACAGTGTAAGAGGGTTCTGTTTTCTCCTCACTCTCTCCAGCATTTATTGTTTGTAGACTTTTTGATGGCAGCCATTCTGACTGGGGTGAGGTGGTACCTCATTGTGGTTTTGATTTGCATTTCTCTGATAATGAGTGATGTTGAGCATCTTTTCATGTGTTCGTTAGCCATCTGTATGTCTTCTTTGGAAAAATGTCTTCTTTGGAGAAATAAATATCATTTATATATCATATATACAAATATATTCAGAGATATATGAATATATATCTGAATTATCTTATTCCCCCCCATTTAGCCACATCTGCTATCTAAATGAAATATCCAGTTGTAGCTTTTTATAAATTCTAAAATTTTAAGCAGGAAGTGTAAGCTGTGCTTTGAAGGAGACTTTTTTGAGTAACTTAATCTTCACTCTTAATCAACCCTGGGATTTCTTTGGAAGGAATGATGCTAAAGCTGAAACTCCAGTACTTTGGCCACCTCATGCGAAGAGTTGACTCATTGGAAAAGACTCTGATGCTGGGAGAGATTGAGGGCAGGAGGAGAAGGGGACGACCCAGGATGAGATGGCTGGATGGCATCACGGACTCGATGGATGTGAGTCTGAGTGAACTCTGGGAGATGGTGATGGACAGGGAGGCCTGGCATGCTGCAATTCATGGGGTTGCAAGGAGTCAGACACGACTGAGCGACTGAACTGAACTGAACTGAATCTTCACTCTGCTTTTTGGTGAGTGTGCCAAAAAATCTGATAAAAGCAATACTTTGCCAATAGCTAAGAATAATCCAGATAGTTTTTTAAATATTAGAAAGAAACAAATGTTTATTTTATTCCTCAGTTAATTGATATTATACCTACATTCACGTTATAATAAACACAAATATGCTTTTACTGAAGACGATACATTAAAAATGATCAAAACATTGAACAAATAAAGAAAATAAAGGTAGAGAAAAGCAGAAAATTACAGCTCTTCCTGGGTTTACAATGGGATTACCTTCCAACAAACCCATCATAAACTGAAAATATCATTAAGTTGAAAATGCATTTAATACATCTAACCTACTAAATAGCATAACTTAGTCTAGCCTACCTTCAAACATGCTCAGAACACATACATTAGCTTTTGTGGTGGTTGTTGTTTTAGTAGCTAAATGTCTGAGACTTTTGTAACCCCATGGACTGTAGCTCACCAGGCTCCTCTGTCCATGGAATTTCCCAAGCAAGAATACTGGAGTGGGTTTCCATTTTCTTCTCCAGGGAATCTTCCTGACCCAGGGATTGAACCCAGGCCTCCTGCATTGGCAGGTGGATTCTTTACCACTGAGCCACCAGAAAAGCCCTACATTAACTTACAGTTGGGCAAACTCATCGAACACAAACCTGTTTTATAGTAAAGTGTTAAATGCTTCATGTAATTTATTGAATACTGTATTGAAAGTGAAAAACAGAGTGATTGTATGGGTACATAATGGTTGTAAGTATGTTGGGTGTTTAGTTTCATAATCTTGGTGCTCACTGGTAGCTATGGTTTTGCTACTGCTGCCTAGCATTGTAAGAGGGTATCGTACCATATGTCAGCCTGGGAAAAGATCAAAATTCAAAATGTGAAGTACATTTTCTACAGATTAAGTATAGCTTTCACATCATCATAAACTCATAAAGTTGTAATTTGAACCATCCTGAATAAGAATGTATACCAAAAATTCAGTGAAGAAAACTCTAGGATATAATGAGCAAATTTAGCTTGTTTTTTTTTTTTAATTAATTAATTTTTTATTGAAGGATAATTGCTTTACAGAATTTTGCTGTTTTCTGAAAAACTCAACAGGAATCAGCCATAGGTATACATATATCCCTTCTGTTTTGAAGTTCCCTCCTATCTCCCTCCCCATCCCCCAGAAATCCCACTCCTTGGCATATACCTGAGGAAACCAAAACTAAAAGAGACACATGTATCCCATTGTTCACTGCAGCATTATTTAAATAGCTAGAACATGGAAGCAACCTAGATGTCCATCGATAAATGAATGGATAAAGAAGTTGTGGTATATATACACAATGGAATATTTCTCAGCCATAGTTCAGTTTTATAATAACAAGGAAAGATGGAAATGCAGCATTTGTAATGGGAAGTATGTATACCAACAAATTGAAAGAAAAAAATTTTTTATTGTATATAGTAAAAAAAAAAATAATTGTTTGAAATTTTTGAAAGGAAACCAAAACAAAAAGCTTATTGGCTTTGAAAGAGTTACCTGCAAAGGCTAAGGTACCTGCAATATCTAAGATATTGTACATTAAAAAAAATATTGTATATCTTTAATTTTAACATAAAAGTAGTTTTCCATTTAAGAATCATTCTAGAAAATAATATGGCCATATTATAATCTTCGGATTTTAGTATGTCTTAATTTCAAAATCTCATATGACTGTCAAATGACTAGAGGAAATGCCTATTATGTGATGCTTATTTTTTTTAAGAATACAAAATTTGCAAAATGTGTCATTAGAAAAGACAAAGTTTTACTTGTTTTTAAAACTAACCAGTGAAGAAAAAAATAAGTCCTCACATATAAGGATGATATGTGAGAGTAAGCTATTCTTTATTATATGAGATATAATAAATCATGGGACACTAAAATGCAAACCAATTAATGTATTGGTGTATTAGCGTTTGTACAGTTTTACCTTTCCCAGGGAATACCAATATAAATTTTAAAGTGAGTGTAATTTCAATGCCATTCTCCCAAACCAATACAGTATTGTAAAGTAAAATAAAGTAAAATAAAAAAAATAAAAAAATAAACTGAGTGTAGTAATTTACTCTTCCATTGAGTGTATTTGATTCCATTTGATACCTCCACATCCTTACCTATATATGTGATATTGTCACTCTTTACCTTTTTTTTTTTTGTCAATCTGATGCTTGTGAAATGCCATCAAATTGGTTTAAATTTGCATTATTAGGATGATTAATGTAGTTGAACAGTTATCTTTAAGACATTTGTATTTTCATTTCTACAACCATTCGTCATGTTATATCTTCATTTTTCTTTCAGGTTGTTTGCCTTTCTCTAATTTATTAAGAATTTTATATATATTCTAGCTGCAAATATTTTGATAGTACTATATATATGGCATATATGTTCTCCAAGTATCTCTTTTGTTTTTCAGTGTCATAATATAATTTTTGATTGACAGGGATAATTTTTAACACAGTAAAAATCTCTGTTCTCTTTAATCTTTCAATTTCTTCAAATATTAAGATTCTAAGATCAGAAAGATATTGTTATATATTATCTTTTAAAAGTTTTATATTTTTGTCTTTCACATTTATTTCTTTGGTTCTTGGCATGATATAAGGAAATCCTTTTTTTTCTCTTCAGTTCAGTTCAGTTGTTCACTCGTGTCCGACTCTTTGCGACCCCATGAATCACAGCACGCCAGGCTTCCCTGTCCATCACCAACTCCGGAGTTCACTCAGACTCACGTCCATCTAGTCCATCCAGCCATCTCATCCTCTGTCGTCCCCTTCTCCTCCTGCCCCCAATCCCTCCCAGCATCAGAGTCTTTTCCAATGAGTCAACTCTTTGCATGAGGTGGCCAAAGTACTGGAGTTTCAGCTTTAGCATCATTCCTTCCAAAGAAATCCCAGGGCTGATCTTCAGAATGGACTGATTGGATCTCCTTGCAGTCCAAGGGACTCTCAAGAGTCTTCTCCAACACCACACTTCAGATACATAAATTCTTTGGCTCTCAGCCTTCTTCACAGTCCAACTCTCACATCCATACGTGACCACAGGAAAAACCATAGCCTTGACTAGATGGACCTTAGTCGGCAAAGTAATGTCTCTGCTTTTGAATATACTATCTAGGTTGCTCATAACTTTTCTTCCAAGGAGTAAGCGTCTTTTAATTTCATGGCTGCAATCACCACCTGCAGTGATTTTGGAGCCCAGAAAAATAAAGTCTGACACTGTTTCCACTGTTTCCCCATCTATTCCCCATGAAGTGATGGGACCGGATGCCATGATCTTCGTTTTCTGAATGTTGAGCTTTAAGCCAACATTTTCACTCTCCTCTTCCACTTTCATCAAGAGGCTTTTTAGTTCCTCTTCACTTTCTGCCATAAGGGTGGTGTCATCTGCATATCTGAGGTTATTGATATTTCTCCCAGCAATCCTGATTCTCTTGATAGTAAATATCTTAGATCTATTTATGGAAAAGTCAGTCATTTCTCCATTAATCTGCAGTGGAATAAATCAAGTGTCCAGTTACATATGGATCCATTTCTGGGCTTTCTATTTGATTCCATAATAAATCCTGATATCTAGTAGTACAATTTCATATTATTTTTCTCTTTTAAGAATATCTGTTGGCTGTTATTAGAATTTTGCAGTTGACTGTGAATTTTATTATCAGCTTCACAATTGTATAATGAAATCCTTTTGACTGAAATTGATTAAATTGTAGTTCAACTTGACATTTTTAGAAAACTGAGTCCTGAATTCTACAGATATGGAAATTTTCATTTATTCATGCCCATTTTAATATATTTCAGCATATTTTAAGGTTCCTCCAGAGAATATTTACAATTTTTATTAGATTTATTATCAAGTACTTTGAATTTCTGATTATATATATTGATATACATAGAGAGAAACACTATGCTTTTATTATAAATGTTGTCTTTTCATTGTAAAAAATACCATACTGAAATTATCAAAGTATAAGTCTCTTAAAGAATAATTTAAAATGAAGCATCTTTACTACTACCATAATAAGGAAGAGAATATGTCACTTTCTTAAAAAAAACTGTCTCTTAAAAAACTCCCTTTATTTCCCTCCCTGATTAAAGGCTTAGAGATCTCTTCAAGAAAATTAGAGATACCAAGGGAAATTTTTATGCAAAGATGGGAACAATAAAGGACAGAAATGTCATGGACCTAACAGAAGCAGAAGATATTAAGAAGAGGTGACAAGAATACACAGAACTATGCAAAAAAGATCTTCATGACCCAGATAATCATGATGGTGTGATCACTCACCTAGAGCCAGACATCTTGGAATGCAAAGTCAGGTGGGCATTAGGAAGCATTCCTATGAACAAAGTTAGTGGAGGTGATGGAATTCAGCTGAGCTATTTCAAATACTAAAAGATGATGCTGTGAAAGTGCTGCACTCAATACGCCAGCAAATTTGGAAAACTCAACAGTGGCCACAAGACTGGAAAAGGTCAGTTTTCATTCCAATCACAAAGAAAGTCAACGCCAAAGAATGCTCAGACTACCACACAATTGCACTCATCTCACATGCTAGTAAAGTAATGCTCAAAATTCTCCAAGCCAGACTTCAACAGTACATGAACTGTGAACTTCCAGATGTGCAAACTGGATTTAGAAAAGACAAAGGAACCAGAGATCAAATTGCAAACATCTGTTGGATCATCAAAAATCAAGAGTTCCAGAAAAACATCTATTTCTGCTTTATTGACTATGCCAAAGCCTTTGACTGTCTGGATCACAACAAACTGTGCACAATTCTTCAAAAGATGGGACTACCAGACCACCTGACTTGCCTCTTGAGAAGTCTGTATGCAGGTCAAGAAGCATCAGTTAGAACTGGGCATATAACTACAGACTGGTTCCAAATTGGGAAAGGAGTATGTCAAGGCTGTATATTGCCACACTGCTTATTTATCTTATATGCACAGTACATCATGTGAACTGCTGGGTTGGATGAAGCACAAGCTGGAATCAAGATTGCCAGGAGAAATATCAATAACTTCAGATATGCAGATGACTTCACCCTTATTGCAGAAAGCAAAGAGGAACTACAGAGCCTCTTGAAAGTAAAAGAGGAGTGTGAAAAAGTTGGCTTAAAACTCAACATTCAGAAAACTAAGATTATGGCATCTGGTCCCATCACTTCATACCAAATAGATGGGGAAACAATGGAAAGAGTGACAGACTTTATTTTTCTGGGGGCTCCAAAATCACTGCAGATGGTGACTGCAGCCATGAAATTAAAAGATGTTTACTCTTTGGAAGAAAAGTTATGACCAACCTAGACAGCATATTAAAAAGGAGAGACATTACTTTGCCAACAAAGGTCCATTTAGTCAAAGCTATGCTTTTTCCAGTAGTCATGTATCGATCTGAGAGTTGGGCTATAAAGAACACTGAGCACCAAAGAACTGATGCTTTTGAACTGTGAGAAGACTCTCGAGAGTCCCTTGGACTGCAAGGAGATCCAACCAGTCCATCCTAAATGAAATCAGTCATGAATATTCATTGGACTGATGCTAAAGCTGAAATTCCAATACTTTGGCCACCTGATGCGAAGAACTGATTCATATCAAAAGACCCTTTTGCTGGGAAAGATTGAAGGCAGGAGGAGAAGGGGAGGACAGAGGATGAGACGGTTGGATGGCATCACCAACTCAATGGACATGAGTTTGAGTAAACTCAGGGAGTTGATTTTGGACAGGGAGGTGTGGTGTGCTACAGTTCATAGGGTTGCAAAGAGTCGGAGAGACTAAGCGACTGAACTGAACTCCTTACAGATGTAGCCACTATTTTGAACCATGTATAATTATTCTCTTGCTTTTCTTTGTAGTTCATTATCTATGTAAGTACCTCTAAACTACTGAACTACATAATATCATTTGGAAATTACATAAAGGGTCATACTACATGTATAATTTTTTGACTTTCTTCTTTCACTAAAAATTATTCTCTTGCAATTTATCTGTGTTCAACCAGATTATTCTATTGCAGGAAAATACCATAATTTATATAACTTCTACTGTTAAGAGATTTGTATTGTTTCCAATTTTTTACTATTGTTGACCATTCTGCTATATGCATTCTTGTGTGTGTTTCCTGGTATAGCTGTGTTGTGAAAATCTCTGGATCCAAGGAATAGAGTGCAGAATTATGGTACCAGAGAATACCAAAGTGTTTTCAAAAAGAGAGCCAATTTGCACTAACTCCAGCAATGTCCAAAGTTCTTAATATTTTACATCAATATATGGCATTATCAAGGTTTTGAATATATACTAATCAGATGTATTTTAATCTGTCCAATTAAGTTTGTATTTTCCTGAGCAATTTTTGGATTTCAGCCACCTATACTCTCTCATAAAACATCTATTCAAATTTTTTAAAAAGTAATTTATTTATTTGTAGGAATGCGTTGAGTATTCTGGATATGAGTGTTGTGTATACTATGATTGTCACCCATGTTCTCAGAATTTAATACTGAATCTGAGCTCAGCTTCCCACAGAACTGATAATAACTCCTTCTGTCAAGGAAATTGCAATTTCCATTGGTTCCTAAAATCTGGGTTTCCCAGACATCGCCACCAAAAACTGCTATCATTAAATAAGACTGGCTGGCAGAACAAGCAATTTAACCAACAACCGACAGGTCAGCCTTGTTCATTTCCACTTATTAAAGTAAATCTTACTCTTTATACTATAATACAAAAAGTTGTGAAATTTGCCTCAAACTTTGTTGATTGGAAAACAATGTGTCTTCTATAGCAATTAGACACTATGTTTTATAGATGCTTTAAATCAAGCTTATTGTATTATCAATATTTCTTTATTCTTAAGTTTTTTATTTAATATGTTCATATTTAGAGGGCTACATGAAAGTAACTCACAGTACTTGCGGATTTACCTACTTATCCTTGTGCATCTATCAATTTTAAGATATATTTTGAGACTTTGAAACTATTACATTAGTTGAATACAAATTTAGAATTGTTATGTCTCTATAACATATTTTAATATTTTATTTTATGTACTGAAGCATCAATAAAGTACTGAATGTTTCATCAGTGTATATTTAGGGGAATTTCAAGGTCAACCACATATTCAGACTCACAGAATCAGAATAGGGTGCACATGACATTAATTTAAGCAGAGAGACAGAGTCAGGAAGTACAGCCTGCCAGCAGTGTAGCATACTCTTCAGGGGATGTGGTTTTTGCATCAGTCTTTGCAACGGTCCGTCATACAGGAGCTATTTCCTTTGGCCTCCAGATGAGAGCTCAGGAGCAAGAGACCATTCCACATTTGTGAACATGGGTTCCATATTCGCTCAGAATTTTATGCGAGTAGAGACAATATCTCTTGTCACATGTCCAAAGTATATATTCCAAGGTACCCATAAGAGATAAGCACTGTACAAAGATTACTATCCTCAAGGAATGTAAATTTATGGTTTTCTATTAGGTTTTTAGCATTCATCCATACTTCTAAGGTCAAAAGCAATTCACTAATCTTGCCTGGTAACACAGGTGACATGCAACTTTTATCATGTTTCTGGGATTTTCCCAGGTTGTCCAGTGGTTAAGAATCTGCCTTGCAATGCAAAGGATAAGGGTTCAATCCATGATCAGGGAACTAAGATCCCACATGATTGGTTTCCCTCATGGTTCAAATGATAAAGAATCTGCCTGCAATGTGGGAGACCCAGGTTTGATCCCTGAGTGAGGAAGATTTCCTGGAAATGGGAATGGCTACCCACTCCAGTACTCTTGGTCTTCCCAAGTGGTGCAGTTGGTAAAGAACCCATCTGCCAGTGCAAGAGACATAAGAGATGTGGGTTCGATCTCTGAATTGGGAAGATACCCTGGAGGAGGAAATGGCAATCCACTCCAGTATTCTTGCCTGGAGAATTTCATGGACAGAGGAACCTGGAGGGCTACAGTCCACAGGGTCGCAAAGAGTTAGACACAACTGAAGTGACTACACACACACACACACACACACACACACACTTGTGTGTTTAAGTCAAATGCAATTCACTAATCTTGCCTGGTAACACAGTTGACTTGCAATTTTTTTCATATTTCTAGGGCAATAGAGACAGAAAGTTAGCTCAAGGTCAACTGTGTCCTTAGAAAAGGAGATGAGGTTTTGCTATCCTTTACTAACCAGTGACTGTTTTCTTTAGCAATTCTTTTTTCTCAACATATATAGAATCTAGTATTACTGTAGTTATACCAGATTTCTGTTTTTTTTTTTTTAAGCTGGGACTATTCTTCTATTAAGGTTTTAACATTAACATTGTGTCTTTTTTTTTTCACATTCAGTCTTTTTAAAATTTATTTTTATTGGAGTGTAGTTGCTCTGCAATGTTATAACCTTTCTGTCACTCTGTCATACAGCAAAGTGAGTCAGTTAAACATTTATCCACTCTTTTTAGATTCTCTTCCCATCCAGGTCACCACAGAGCACTGAATAGAGTTCCCCGTGCTATGTGGTAGGTTCTCATTAGGTTTTCTGTTTTATATATACTAGTGTACATATGTCAACCCCAACCTCCCAATTCACTCTGCCCCCATTTCCTCCCTTGGTAGCCATAGGTTTGGTTTCTACCTCTGTGACTCTATTTCTGCTCTGCAAATTAGTTCGTCTGTACCATTTTTCTAGATTCTACATGTAAGTGGTATTATATGATAATATCATTCCAAATGGCAATCTCTAGGTGCATCCATGTCACTTCAAATGGCATTATTTTGTTCCTCTTTGTGGCTGGGTTATTTCCCTTGTAGATATGTACCACATCTTCTTTGTGCATTTCTCTGTTGATGGACATTTAGGTGGCTTCCATCTCCTGGCTATGGTAAACAGTGCTGTAGTGAACACTGGGGTGTATAGATATTTTGAAATTATAGTTTTCTCTGGGTAGATGCCCAGGGATTCTGGGCAGTCCCAGATCTGGGACTTGATTCTTCTGCAGTTTTCCTCTGTATTCAATGACACCCTGGTAGCCAGTGTTCTTTAGCCATAGTTCTTCTCATTCATATTTTTATTCCAAGTACATAATGTGCTTATTTTCAAACGTTATTTACACTTTTGTCCTCTCTAGTTCTGAGATGTATGCTCTGTCACATCTCTTGAAAGTTCTTTCTTACTTCTGTGTGAAATCGAGTACTGCCTTCTGTGGGTTTTTGTTTGGAAAGGCCACTTGAGTTTTCCTACCAGCAGAGCCTTCTTCAACTTTTTTATTTTATTTTTTTAATTTCTTTCTTTCTTTTTTTTAAAAATTATCTTTATCTTTATTTTTTTTTAATTTTTATTTTTACTTTATTTTACTTTACAATACTGTATTGGTTTTGCCATACATTGACATGAATCCACCACGGGTGTACATGTGATCCCAAACATGAACCCCCTCCCACCTCCCTCCCCACAACATCCCTCTGGGTCATCCCCGTGCACCAGCCCCAAGCCTCAAGCTACCAGCGATATTTTTCACAGAACTAGAACAAATAATTTCAAGATTCATATGGAAATACAAAAAACCTCATATAGCCAAAGCAATCTTGAGAAAGAAGAATGGAACTGGAGGAATCAACCTGCCTGACTTCAGGCTCTACTACAAAGCCACAGTCATCAAGACAGTATGGTACTGGCACAAAGACAGAAATATAGATCAATGGAACAAAATAGAAAGCCCAGAGATAAATCCGCACACATATGGACACCTTATCTTTGACAAAGGAGGCAAGAATATACAATGGAGTAAAGACAATCTCTTTAACAAGTGGTGCTGGGAAAACTGGTCAACCACTTGTAAAAGAATGAAACTAGATCACTTTCTAACACCGCACACAAAAATAAACTCAAAATGGATTAAAGGTCTAAATGTAAGACCAGAAACTATAAAACTCCTAGAGGAGAACATAGGCAAAACACTCTCTGACATAAATCACAGCAGGATCCTCTATGATCCACCTCCCAGAATTCTGGAAATAAAAGCAAAAATAAACAAATGGGATCTAATTAAAATTAAAAGCTTCTGTACAACAAAGGAAAATATAAGCAAGGTGAAAAGACAACTTTTTATTTTAAACAGTACAGGAACTAAAACTCCCAGATGTTCAAGCTGGATTTAGAAAAGGCAGAGGCACCAGAGATCAAATTGCCGAGCTTTGTTGGATCATAGAAAAAGCAAGAGAATTCCAGAAAAAAAACCTACTTCTGCTTCATTGACTACACTAAAGCCTTTGTGTGGATCAAAACAAACTGTGGAAAATCTGAAAGAGATGGGAATACCAGACCACCTGACCTGCCTCCTGTGAAACCTGTATGCAGGTCAACAAGAAGCAACAGTTACAACTGGACATGGAAGAAACACTGATTACAAATTGTGAAAGCAGTATGTCAAGGCTATATATCGTCACTCTGCTTATTTAATTTATATGCAGAGTACATCATGAGAAAAGCTGGGCTGGATGAAGCACAAGCTGGAATCAAGACTGTCGGGAGAAATATCAATAACCTTAGATATGCAGATGATACCACCCTTACTACAGAAAGTGAAGAGTAACTAAAGAGCCTCTTGATGAAAGTGAAAGAGGAGAGTGAAAAGCTGGCTTAAAACTCAACATTCAGAAAACTAAGATCATGGCATCTGGTCCCATCCCTGCATGGCAAATAGATGGGGGAAACAATGGAAACAGTGACAGACTTTATTTTCTTAGGTCCCAAAATAACTGCAGATGGTGACTGCAGCCATGGAATTAAAAGATGCTTACTCCTTGAAAGAAAAGCTATGACCAAACTAGATACCACATTAAAAATCAGAGACATTACTTTGCTCTCAAAGGTCCATATAGTAAAAGCTATGGCTTTCCAGTAGTCATGTATGGATGTGAGAGTTGGACCATAAAGAAAGCTGAGCACTGAAAAACATGCTTTTGAACTGTGTTGTAGGAGGAGACTCTTGAGAGTCCCTTGGACAGAAAGATCAAACTAGTCAATCCTCTAGGAAATCAACCCTGAATATTCATTGGAAAGACTGATGCTGAAGCTGAAATTCCAATACTTTGGCCACTTGATGTGAAGAACTAACTCATTAGAAGACATCCTGGTGCTGGCAAAGATTGAAGGCGGGAGCAAAAAGGGATGACAGAGGATAAGATGGTTGGATGGCATCAACAACTTGATGGACATGAGTTTGAGCAAGCTCCAGGATTTGTGATGGACTGGGAAGCTTGGTGTGCTGCTGTCCTTGGGGGTCACAGAGCGTCGGACCCCAGTGAGAGACTGAACAACAACAAGACTGGGTCCATCTTTCTCAGGCCTATTAAAGTTTCAGAATTCAGCTCCACTTTACCATTCACAATAGAGAAATTTTCTAACCCACTTATTTGTGGATCTTCATGCTTTTTAAGAAATGTTGTTAGAGCAAGCCACACAGAATCACTGCAAGTTTCCATCTCTTTATCTGCTACATGAAAGAGTGTGCTAGATGAGAATGGCTCTTATTCTTTCCTTGGCTTGCTATAGCTTCTAGGGTTTACTTCCCTAACTAAGGGAGTATAATAGAGATGGCCAGAATTCTCTCTTCCTGGATTCACAATGAGTCCTTGGATTGTCTTTGATTTCTACCTGGAAGAAGTCTCTCAATATTTGTGATATAAGGTAATAACATTCAGTTCAGTTCAGTTGCTCAGTCATGTCTGACTCTTTGCTACCCCATGGACTGCAGCATGCCAGGCCTCCTTGTCCATTACCAACTTCCAGAGTTTACTCAAACTCATGTCCATTGAGTTGGTGATGCCATCCAGCTATCTCATTCTGTTTCTTTCCTTCTCTTCCCACTGTCAATCTTACCCAGCATCAGGGTCTTTTCAGATGAGTCAGTTCTTTGCATCAGGTGGCCAAAGTATTGAAATTTCAGCTTTAGCATCAATCCTTCCAAAGAATATTCAGGACTGATTTCCTTTAGGATGGACTGGTTGGATCTCCTTGCAGTCCAAGGGATTCTTGAGAGTCTTCTCCAACACCACAGTTCAAAAGCATCAATTCTTTGGCACTCAGCTTTCTTTATAGTCCAACTCCACATCCATACACGACTACTGGAAAAACCAGATTTAACTAGATTGGACGTTTGTTGGCAAAGTAATGTCATTGCTTTTTAATATGCTGTCTATGTTGGTCATAACTTTTCTTCCAAGGAGCGAGTGTCTTTTAATTCCATGGCTGCAGTCACCATCTGCAGTGATTTTGGAAACCAAAAAAACAAAGTCTGTCACTGTTTCCATTGCTTCCCCATCTATTTACCATGAAGCGATGGGACTGGATGTCATGATCTTAATTTTCAGAATGCTGAGTTTTAAGCCAACTTTTTCACTCTCCTCTTTCACTTTCATCAAGGTGCTCTTTAGTTCCTCTTCACTTTCTGCCATAAGGGTGGTGTCATCTGCATATCTGAAGTTATTGATACTTCTTCTGGTAATCTTGATTCTAGTTTATGCTTCGTCCAGTCTAGCATTTCTCATGATAAACAGGGTGACAATATACAGCCTTGACATATTCCTTTTCCTATTTGGAACCAGTCTGTTGTTCCATGTCCAGTTCTAACTGTTGCTTCCTGACTTGCATACAGATTTCTCAAGAGGCAGGTCAGGTGGTCTGGTATTCCCATCTCTTTCAGATTTTCCACAGTTTGTTGTTATCCACACAGTCAAAGGTAGTTTCAGTTTTGGGTTTCCATGTTCTTTATCCACCTGTTTTTTCTCTTCTCTGTTCACTCAGGGTTGATTTTTAAGGACAAAATTCATTAGAAGCATGCATTTAAAACTGCTGCCTTTACCAGAATTTCTGTCACTGTAGTTAATAAATCACTACTTTTTTCAAACAACTAAAGATTATCCATAAATATTTAAATATTGAGTTACAGAAATAAGGAAAACAATCGAGGCTATTTATAAATTTATCCTTTTATCCTTTATTTCTAACATTTCTGTCACTCTTTATGCATTGATTACAATGACTATGAATATGTTGGCTAAAATTGGCTCCCTGATGTGAAATTCAGTATAATTCTATTGACATCTCTATTTATGGTAAGAATGAAAGATTATTCATTTTCCAAATGCTAGTGCGTGTTTCAGATTTTCCTTGGTACACATTTTTTTTTTCAGTGTACCATTTTCCCTACATCCAGGAAAGTCAATTTCAACTCTGACTGCTACTTTCCAAAGTTTTCTTTATACTTCCCTAACAGATTCAGAGGAAATATCAAAGTCACTATCTCAAATGTCCTTGTTTCAGTACTACAGTCACTCTCTGAAACTCAGGTATATGCTCAGAGAACAATCTATAACTACTGTGGTCCATCTGGGATCCATCTAAAACATACTATAGCAGAAAATAATGTATAAATATTGCTGTTGTTCTGTAGTGTCGATTGTGGGTTTGTAAACATCAGAGAAAATTCAGATCTGTATTAGGATATTGATTACAACTGTGGATTCTTATGTAAGGAAGGGAAAATTCCACTGATTTACTTGAATAATAAAAGTTGTGAAGTATAAGAATTATATTTTCAAGTCTCCAACATGATTCAGTTTTATATGTTCTTTCATGACATTATGGTGATATTCTAAGCTTAGTGTATGTGTTTCTAGTCTCCATAGGATAGTTTTACACACATTTTATTTCTTTAAAATCATTCAGTTGCACTGCAAGTTGTGCACAGTATTTTTCTGAAATGACTATTATGGGGTGAATGTAAGACTTGGCAATATGGTAATAAACTAAATTTTTAAAACTTTAAATTTTAGAAGAGGTAGAAAAAATGTACAAAAATGCTAGCTAGCTAAAACGAGTGTTTTGAAACAAACCATTCTGCAATTTGATGTATTTACTTTCATGTACTTTTACATGTATACGTTTAACTTAGAATATATTATTTCCCTGGGTTGGGAAGATTCCATGGAGGAGGGCATGGCAACCCACTCCATATTCTTGCCTGGAGAATCCCCATGGACAGAGGAGCCTGGTGGGCTACAGTCCAAGGGGTTGCAAAGAGTCACACATGACTGAGCGACTAAGCACAGGGCCTACTTACTTAGTTTAATAATATATTGTAAAATTTCTATATGTTTTAGGTATATATTGTATACTATCATTGTTGTACACAATAATCAACTATTTGGTTATAATATTGTTTACCTAATAATTAGCCATTGTTAAACAATTTTTTCCCTTTTTTCTTAATCCACACAGCGGTGAATTCAGCAATATAGTTTGTTTTTATTTTCCTACATCTGTTGAGGGCCTACTACTTCTAGGGCATTAGCTGAGGTATTACCAATAGTAATCAGATATTATTTTGGCCCTAAAATCGCTTAAAATCTAGTGGGAGAAGCAGCCTTTAAATGATCACACAGCAAATGTTAATTTGTGTATGTCTTAAGTGTTTATAAAGGAAAAATACCCAGGACTTTAGGATCTCATAATTAGGGCATTTCCTTGGAGGAGGACATGGCAATCCACTCCAGTATTCTTCCTGAATAATCCCATGGACAAAGGAGCTGGGTGGGCTACAGTCTATAGGGTTGCAAAGAGTTGGACATGACTGAAGTGACTGAGTACACACACAATTATGACATTTAACTACCAAGGCAGGTTGCAGAAAAGTGGCCAAGGATGAACTAAAATGTTGAGGAGTCAATTAGGTGAGTAATGAACAGTAAAGCCCAGACTCTGAGTGTATGGGAGACAGGAGGACCTGAAGATGGCCAGTGAGGAAGAAGCAGTGAGAGCAAAGAGGGGTTTTATTTTATGGAGGGAAATGGAAAGGCAGGAACTGCAGGACCTTGCTGGCAACATTTATAGCTTTAATTTTTTTCTAAGGCTATTGCAGTAGAAGGATATGAAATGACCAGACTTGCATTATAAAAATGATAGTGTTCTGTCAAGGTAGATACTTGTTTCACCAGTTGGGTTGTTAAAGTTGGGGTACAAGAGAACACTGAAGCATTTTGGATTAATGCACTAGTGTTAAAAATGGGAGGAAAATGAGAGATTTAAAATATAGTTGGGGGCATAAAATCTTTATTATTTAGCTTGGGGAATATCAAGGATGGTTATAAAGAGAAAATATTTACACAATTGAGTGAATGACGGCACCCCATTATTTCAACATCAGTAAGCATTAATCATATAGAGAGAAGGGAGAAGCCAAACAGTATCATACCTTTGTCGCTGGGCATCAATCATTAAAAAAAAGTAGTATTGGGAGATAGTTATCCACAGGTCTGTCACATTTCTTCAGGTTTGTTTGTCAAAGGAAATGCTGTTTCTTCCTTGTTTCAGTCTGTCTTTTCAAGGATATTTGTACAGTAAAGAGCTTTGAAAGACACAGATGGCTCTGAAGGAGACTGAAAATGTGTGTATAGCTTTGTAAAATAGAGACAGCATCTCTTTCCAGGGAAATCTCAAGTATACGTACTGATCATGATAAAATATTCGGGTTCCTGAAGCTCAGGGATCTTTCCCTGTAATGCAGTCCGGAGTGTGTGTAGGTGTCATTTGGCCTCTTTATGTCACATTTGTGGGAGCTGGGATGCAGGGGAATAACATTAGAATGTTGACATTCTGTCTATTGTTATTGCTGTGATAATAAATCACTCTTCATCTGTGATTCCAGAGCATTCCCTCAGCATCAAGAAAACAATGGGAGGCTAACTGTATGGTTAAAATATCAGACCCTTCAAAGTCCTTGACAGTAGGTTCTATTTGACACATAAAACCAAAGAGCTATGTATTATTCTCAACTATAGTACCAGTGCTTAACATTTAAAAAAAGCACAGAGCTGAGAATTTTGAATGATACATTTTGATTATTTCCTTCAAACATTGATATGTTTAATAACACACATGCTCCTCAAGTCTATCTTCACATCATTGTATTCTAAGTTGTTCATAGCACAGACTATTTTTGACATTCATAATCTTAACACTTTTGATAAATTTAAAACACACATGAGGATCAGTCAATTCAGTCACTCAGACATGTATGACTCTTTGCAACCTCATGGACTGCAGCATGCCCAGCTTCCCTGTCCATCACCAACTCCCAGAGTTTACACAGATTCATGTCCACTGAGTTGGTGATGCCCTCCAACCATCTCATCCTCTATTGTCCCCTTCTCCTGCTGGCTTCAATCTTTCCCAGCATCAGGGTCTTTTCTGTTGAGTCATTTCTTCGTGTCAGGTGGCCAAAGTATTGGAGTTTCAGCCTTAGCATCAGTCCTTCCGAAGAATATTCAGGACTGATCTCCTTTAGGATGTACTGGTTGGATCGCCTTGTAGTCCGAGGGATTCTCAAGAGACTTCTCCAACACCACAGTTCAAAAGCATCAATTCTTCAGCGCTCAGCTTTCTTTATAGTCCAACTCTAACATCCATACATGACTACTGGAAAAACCATAGCCTTGAGTAGATGGACCTTTGTTGGCAAAGTAATGTCTCTGCTTTTTAATATGATGTCTAGGTTAGTCATAACTTTCCTTCCAAGGAGTAAGCGTCTTTTAATTCCATGGCTGCAGTCACCATCTGCAGTGATTTTGTAGCCCCCCAAAATAAAGTCTACCACTGTTTCCGCTGTTTCTCCATCTATTTGCTATGAAGTAAGGGGACCGGATGCCATGATCATGTATATACATTCTACTTGTATATAGTTATAATTTAAAATGTTTTCCAGTTGATTGTTCTCTTTGGAAAATCTGCATCATAAAGTTTCTATTTTTCCCTCTTGTTCATTGCTATGCTGTTGTAATATTCCTATCCACATCTGTGTATTTTGGAGACATTTATATTGTAATATTAAACCCAAACTTACTTTCTTAGAGACATGTGTTGGTTCCTAATAGTTATTCCAATCTGACTGATCATCAGTAAAATATGTTATGGTAGCTTTGATTAGATTTCAAACTATAATATTCAATGTTCTGAACCTTAGTCTTTTTTTGATCTGGATCAGGTTTTCTGAATACTGTATGCTATTTTCTAAAGATTCAGAAATGTTATTTTAAAAGTTGCTTCCTGATTGAACTGTGCCAGGCACATGTTACTAGGATTTTCATTTTATTGCTTTAAAAAACTAGTCTTAAACTTAACAAATACACATATTTTCACCACAGATTACAGTGGCATCTTATGTTGCCTACTGAAAAGTGATCTGGTTCATGTTATTTGGTAGAATTATCAGTATCCCTTTTAGGTCATTGTTTTGAATATTTTTCGGTGAAAAAAGTCATCTCGGTCTTATATTTACAATGTTTAACGATATTCCAATTAAATAAATTAGAATGTGTAATTTATTACTTTTTTTAATTTAGGAAAATCATTCACATGTTGAAACATATATGTGATCCACCAGTGCAAAGATTTTCCCGATCATTTTAGTGAAACTTCAAAAATTAAGTAAAACTAGATTTCTTTTCATTTTGACTTATAGAGAGGTTGCTTTTAGCTACCTAACTTTCAGGTAATCCAAATGTAGCATGGAGACATATTCAATGTTAGAGTCTTTTTTTTTATGTTTTAGTACAAAAAGAATTCAATTCTTATTTTCCCTTACCTTTGTGAAATAAAATATTAACATATTATCTTTCTGTTTTTATTTTCTCAGTTGTTACTGAGCTGCTGCTTCTTCAGTGAATGACTAGAGCTTTCATGAATTTGTAGGAGGAATAAGAAAAGAGGTTTACGTATAAAATTTATAGCAATATATTATTTTTTCTTGCATAAGAAGTGATGTGAGAATGCCAAGTGACATAACTGTAATTCAAAATTTATTCTCACAAAAGTGTAAAAGAGATATTTGGAAATACAATTCATGATGAGTGAAAATGCATTACTTATGTCTTAGAAATGTATATCAATGAAATTAATACCAGTCTAATACCTGCCAACTTTAAGTATCAACTTATTTATTAGGAGACTTGTTGACACCATCAAAAATAATAAAAGATCCAGGCTGTGTCTACACTTATGACTTTCTTAGATGTACTGCTAACTGTCTACCCCATCTGTTGGCATATCAGAAAGTTAATTTTTAATTCTTCTAATTATTTGAATAGAGATAGAAGAGAAAAGTCTAGGTATTTTTTCAATAGAACAAAGACACTGAGGAGAAAAATAAAATGCAACATTAATTTTGGGCCAGGACAAATGGTAAAAGAGAATGGCTTCCAAAGTTTTTCTGTTTTTAAAATATATTCATATACTTCAATGTGGTAGGCAGATGGGAACATCTTGGTAGTGTTTTAAGTGTGGCATGAAAGAGACTGCTCTTTGACTCCTATCTTTTGTAACTGGGCAATATGACCAGCTAAAACAAAGTGTTTTCTAGTTTTCTTTTCTGGGAGGTATATACATATGTCTGACTTCTCACCTATTATGATGAAAGGGTTAATGTTAGATGGGACTTCAGAGTAGGCTCCATAAATGGAAAGGGCTCAAACTCATTTTTCCTCTTACTTCCTCCTATTCCTGCCAGAGCAAGGGTGTAATCACTAGAGATTCAGTAGATATCTTTTACAATGAGGTGACTTTCAAGATAGAAGCTAGGCTCTTAAGCATAGAACTGTGGAAAACTAGGAGACTGAGTCCCTGATGACCTTGTAAAGCTGTACATAAGCTCTAAACTGCTTTTTTACAGAAGGGAGAATTACCTTTCATCTTTTTTTTAAGCCACTGGCTTTTAACTTGGCTGCAGATTGGAAATACTTGGAGAGTTTTAAATACTTGAGATGCCTGGATTCTATTCCAAGAGATATTGATTTAATTTATGTAGGATGCAGTCTGGGTATTGGAAATTTTCAGAACTCCCCAAATGATTCTAACATGCAGCAAAGTTTGATAACTATGAATTTAAATTAGTTCTGTTTTTTTTCTTTGTGTGATAGCAGAGGAGTTCTGTTCCAGCTGAAGACAATTACTGATACATCTACTGTACACAGTTGGATTTAGGCATTATTCTTTTGATTTACAATAATCTATTTGATAAGTTCAAATGAACCCATAGGGTACAAAATACTATGTGAATTCTGTTAAAACTAAACTAACTGCTTTATATACTACAGTTAGGGATAGTTTAACATGCTACTTACAAATACAAAAATACTATGAATATTTTTAAATATTTACAGATATTTTATTAATATATCTGGCAAAATATTTCTATAGCAAATGTGAGTAGCTAATAAAATCAAAGTATATTTGATGTTTTATATTGTAAGAAAGATTACTGGTAATAAATACTAGGGAATTTAAATTTAATAATTTGATTATTTTGACTGAATTTAAATAATGGGGGATTTAAGTAAAATTTATGATATTTTGAAAACATTAGCATTTTGAAAAGTTGTTGGGACAGAAACTAATTCTCATAATAAAACCAAATGGTTGTATTTTATGTTAATACTAGAACACTACCCCAATTACTTTTCTTTTTTTGCAAAATTTTCTTTTTGAAATTGTTAGAGTATGAGGGGTTAGACTAGTTTCTCTGAATGAAACAGAATCAAATAAATAAAAGCTCAGTAAGGACTACTGGGCCATTTCAGAACCCTGAAAACTCCAGTGAATCTACTCACTTGTTAGCTTTTATTTGCTGATCTCTGCCAGGTACTCAAAAGAGACGAAGAAAACAGTATTCATCTTCCAGGATTCATCTAACAAATGTCGTGTTTCTATACATAATATTGTTTACATCAGACTTTACTGTTATTTTATGACTAGTGTCTGGCACTTGAGAAATATGATGAGAAGTAATAAATTATTATCCAGAGAAACATGCAGACATAGAGCTGGCCCAGAAAGAGATACAAAAATGACCCAGAATTTTTTTTTAATTAGCAAATTTAGTCATTACTTTACTTTCTAATAAAATCTCAAATTTTTTTACTTACAATGACTATGTTTTACAGGATTGTGATAGGCACTCAGATGTAATCACAGAGTCCCATTGGCCCCAGGATCTACTTGGTGAGATGCTTTTGTGCATTAAACAGTAATTAAGTGAAAGTCAGCACAGAGAATGCAGAGACCTACCTTCTCAACTCACCTCCTCCTCAAGTTCCGTGCCTAATTTGGCTCAACAGCTACATCCACCAGGGAGAAAATCAGAAGATGCCACTCTTGTGTTCAGAATACTTTTTCTCTTAAGCATATCCTATTATTTCATAGATGCTTGATACCTTTTTTTTTCTCTCTGATTATATTAGTTTATATATATGTGCCTGCTGAGTTGCTTTAGTGGTGTCCAACTCTTTGCGACCTCATGGACTGTAGCCCTCCAGGCTCCTCTGTCCATAGGATTCTCCAGGCAACAATACTGGAGTGGGTTGCCATGACCTTTTCCAGGGGATCTTTCCAACCCAGGGATCGAACCCATGTCTCTTATGTCTCCTGAATTGGCAGGTGGGTTCTTTACCTGGGAAGCCTGAATTTATATATATAGAACCACCTAGGCTCGATCCCTGGGTGGGGAAAACCCCTAGAAAGGAAACGGCAACCCACTCCAGTATCCTTGCCTAGAGAACCCCATGGACAGAGGAGCCTGGGGTCACAAAAGGGTGGGACCAACCCAGTGACTAAACAACAACAACACATATATGTAATACGTATATATAAAGTTTTCATGGATCCCCTTTATTGTCTTTGTTTTTCTGTGTTTCTTTCCCCTTTTCATTCTGACTTCTAATTTCCATGATAACATCATTCTCTAACATGAACAATTTGATCTTCTATTTATATTTAACAATTAAGCAATACTGAACATTTAAAAAGAAATCTGAGACTTTTCAACTGGTGGAGTATTTTCACTGAGGGACATGATACCAGTTGTTTCTAAGTCATTTCCCCAGAGAGAAATCTTCCAATCTTCTGCCTGGAGGATATTCAGCCAAACTAGGAAAGAAGCCTGAGAAGTAGGTAGGTAGAGAGAGAAGGTCTCTGCATTCTTGTATATACTATCACTTAATCACTGTTAGTCTGCCTTTGAATATCCAAATAATAAATCTCATTGTTTCTGCCAGAGTTTGTAGGTATAGTCAACATTGATAATAGGTTGTAAAGCCTCTTGTTATTGTTGCTTATTCATTCAGTAATGTCCGATTCTTTGTGACCCCATGGACTTCAGCACACCAGGCTTCGCTGTCCTTCACCATCTCCCAGAGCTTGCTCAAACTCATGTCCATTGATTTGGTGATGCCATCCAACCATCTCATCCTCCTTTGTCCCCTTCTCCTCCTGCCTTCAATCTTTCCCAGCATCATCAGTCCTTCCAGTGCATATTCAGGGTTGATTTCCTTTAGGAATGACTGGTTTGACTTCCTTGTAGTCCAAGGGACTCTCAAGAGTCTTCTCCAACACCACAGTTCAAAAACATCAATTCTTCAGCACTTGGCCTTCTTTATGGTCCAACTCTCATATCCATATATGACTACTGGAAAAATCATAGCTTTGACTAGATGGACCTTTGTTTGCAAAGTAATGTCTGTGTCTTTAGAGGGGTTTATTGCCTCTCATACTGCAGCTTCACCCAGAATCTATAGCTTGAACCCATATTTTCCTCCATTAGATGGCCCTTGTATACTGAAGTATTAGTTTTATGGGCTTTGGGATGTTCCCCCTCACCCATTTACTTTCCAGCTTCCATGATTTTCGTACCTCATCAACTTTTTTGTTTCCTTTCTTCTTTTAAGTGGAAGCTTTTTAATCTTTTTATTCTCATTTCATGGGTGTTTTAGGAGGAAGTTTGTTTCTAACCCAACATATTTAACCAGAGTCTTTCTAGACTCATTTCCCACTTTTTCCACTTTGGGAGGGTATTATCTTGTTCTAGGGACTTCCCTGGTGGCTTAGATGATAAAGCATCTGTCTACAATGTGGGAGACCTGGGTTCGATCCCTGGGTTGGGAAGATCCCCTGGAGAAGGAAATGGCAATCCACTCCAGTACTATTGCCTGGAAAATCTCATGGACAGAGGAGCCTGGTAGGCTACAGTCCATGGGGGTGCAAAGAGTTAGACACGACTGAGCAATTTCACTTTATCTTGTTCTAAGTGAGTTTTATAAAGTTACCTTGCATGTAAGGCTTCCTTGGTGGCTCAGATGGTAAAGAATCTGCCTGCAATGCAAAGGACCTGGGTTTGATCCCTGGATGGGGAAGATCCCCTGGAGAAGGAAACTACGGCTCATTCCAGTATCTTGCTTGGAAAATCCCAAGGACAGAGGAGCCTGGTGGGCTACAGTCCATGGATCCCAAAGAGTTGAACACTACTGAGAGACTAACACCTTGAATGTGTGTGTGAGTGGGTGTATATTAAGGTGGAGAACACCAAATCTTAGAGAACCCGCCATAAAAATGGAAGTTTAATTCATTCTCATTTTTAATGATCATTATGCTTGGAGACTTTTTTCTGCAGTCTTCTTGTTTTTCAACTGATTATTTTGCCTTTCTATTAAAAAAAAATTTTTTTTTAACTGTACAATATTGTATTGGTTTTGCCATATATCAACATGAATCTACCTCGGGTGTACACGTGTTCCCCATCCTGAACCCCCCTCCCACCTCCCTCCCTGTACCCATCCCTCTGGGTCATCCCAGTGCACTGGCCCCAAGCATCCTGTATCCTGCATCGAACCTGGACTGGCGATTCGTTTCTTACATGATATTATATTTTGTTAGTATTTTCTTCCTCCTCTAGGGCTGTTTGAAATATTTTACCCTCTTTTCTCCCTCCAGCTGTATACAGTTACCCTTGTACTTCTGTTGCTATGTTTATATAAATTACAGTTAAAAGTTTTAAAGATATATTTTAGGTTTTGTATTTTTACTATTGTTCAGATTTATTTCCTATTTCTATCCTATGTTAAATAATACAAAAATCTTCTTGTCTTTCACACTTTCCCTTTAAGATCATCTCTGATATTATTTCCAGAGTTTTGTATATTTTAATATTATAAATCAATTATGATGTTGAAATTAACTTCAATTACCATATTTCTCAACACAGTTTCTTATAAGAATATTATATATTTATAATATTTCTTATATATTTATATATGTGAAATATATTTATAATATTTCTTATATATTTCTATTTTATTTATCTTCTTAGATTTTTTTTTGACTATGTATACTATATTGAAGGTGGTAAAATATCTGAGGACATCACTTTCTTAATTTCTAAATTTTGTCATTATCCTTGAATGCTAAGGGGTAGAAACTTGTAAGTAAATAAGTATACTAGCCTTTTCATAAGCTCAAGGTCCTATTCCCATTGTCAGATATCCTTTGTCAGAAAAATTTAAGCCTTTAGCTTGTCAGCAAATCATGGATCATGATATCAGCAGCTTGTAATTTTTTTCCCTTCCTTCTTTCTTTTTTCCTTTCTTCCTTCTGTCCAATTATTTTCCTTATGCTAGTTTGTGGGTAACCAGTTTCTTCAGGCTCAAATCTGATTCTCTAGCTTCAAACTGAATCTTAAATTATTTTCCAGAGAAATCTTTCAATTTTTTTAAGAGCAGAAGTTCTCCAACTATCATATCATACTAATTACCTGGACAATAATTAAAATACCTATTACAGGAAATAAACTCCAGAAAAGGAACTTGAAAATGTGAATTGTAAGAGATACCTGATATTTTTATGTATCAGAAGATAAGTCTTCAGAATTTTAGCCTGAGAGTAAAAGCTACTGTTTCCAGTTATTAATATATATGTGGGGGTAGTAAGAGCTTCACTGAATCAATTATTCTTAAGCAATTGTGATTACACTGAAAATTACTCCAGGAGCCTGGTGTGTTTTAGATAGCTGTTGATTGCTAGCTTCAAGTCTATCTGGGACTTTGAAAGGAAGGACTGCTTTTAGTTTTGCAAAACTGTTGTTCTTTCTTCTACTTTGAATGCTCCAACTGAGGCCAGTGCAACCTTTCATGGAAAGAGTATTGAGAACTGATGAGAAACAAAACCAGTTGTATCCACGGCAGAGCTAAGAGCGGTGGGAAGTACACTTGAAATCTAGCAGGATGTGTCCCCATTCTTTGCCTTTTTTTTTTTTTTTTAGATAAAAGTAACCAAATTATTAAAAGAAAAGAAAAAAAAAAAAAGATGCAGCTGCCAATTAGGAGAGCTCAGGGATGATGGAAAGTCTCTATTCCCCAATAGTAGAGAGGGATTTTTCTTAGAAGGAGGCTGACCTTAGGAAATTTACTCTAGGAGTAAAGAAAATAATAGCAGAAGGAGCATTATTGAATGAGACAACTATCATGCCTCCTTCTAGCCAACATATATTAAATCTAGATTAATAGTCTAAACTGATTAGTAAAGAGAGATTTCATTACCACTGAGTTAGAGTAGTAGTACTTTCATGATCTCTGAGTAGAGACACAGCTAAAACCAATAACATAATATAAAATACAGCAATAGCACTCTGTTTTTGATTTCCTAATTTAAGATTGAACATATCCTAACCCTGGATATTTCTTTAGGATGTGGTTACACTTTGAGTATTTGTTAGCAAGTAAAATGATGTGAATGTATTACATTTCAGAGAGGCTATATTACTCTCATGAAACATGTCGAATAAACCAAGACTTAGTCTTTATCAAAATAAACTCTTTACTAAAACAGTATCGTTAGTTACCGCATGTATGTGTGTGTGTGTGTGTGTGTGCACGCGCGCGTGCACGTGTGCTAAGTCGCTTCCACTGTGTCTCTTTGCAACCCTGTGGACTGTAGGCCACCAGGCTCCTGAGTCTATGGGATTTCCCTGGCAAGAATATTAGAGTGGGCTGCCATTTTCTTCTCCAGGGCTTCTTCCTGACCCAGGGATCAAACCCACGTCTCCTTTGTCTCTTGCATCTCAGGCAGATTCTTTACCACTGAGCCACCAGGGAAGCCCTATGTAGACATTATGTAGGAAAGCTATGTAGACACTATAAACAATGAGTAGATATTTTTAAATAATCTAAAAATATTTGTTTTAAACACAGTAGGATAGTTTTTTCTGACTTCTCTCTCAGTACAGGTAGTTGATTAGCTTTAATGTTAAATTGGTTTAGAAACTCAGCTTGTAACTTTCAGGAAACAGTCAGCAGTTCTAGCTCTAGGCTTAGTTACCTTGCACAGGTCTGGCTGCTTCATGTTGGTATAGGTCTTAGTTGATTAGAAACATCCGTGTGTCTAGGCCTGCCTTGTCTTCACCATGGGTTCTTTATTTGGCGCTTCTCTTGTGTACCATAGAGAAATTCAAGTTCTCAAGTCTTTTCTCTTTCTCTATTCTCACTCTCTAGACCTTTCAGCTTTTCTTCCTTAGTTTAAGATTCTGACTTCCAACTCAAGTGTGTAGAAAAATATCCTTTTCATTGTGGAGCACCATTCTTGATTACCGAACATCATAGTATACTTCTGGTTCTGTTTTCATATATCTGCTTAGCAGGGAATATCCAGCACACAGATGCCACATAATGGAAGGGGGAGTCCCTCTCTTACCCCATGGCTATCATTTAGCTTGTTCTAATAACTTTTTTCCCTAAAAATAGCTTTCCTATATACGATATATCTATTCTTATTGCCATAATCCCCTAACTTAGGGGCAATGGTTTTACCTGACTGATTAAAAAATATTAGAATTTTAACATTCTTAAAACTTATTGAACATACAGACCTATGTCTTTCTATATATACATGCTTATCCCACAGTAATGATAACAAATCTTTGAAATTTCTTTATGATTAATGTCATCATTAAGAAATTTTAAGACAAAATATGCTTAATGACTCTATCAAGTCCTTTTGGTTTAGAACAGAGCCATGAGAAGAAGGACCCTCAAATTAAGCAAATTGATTTTGAAACATAAATACCAGAATGTAAGGTCCAACTTAGAATCTTATTACCAGTCTCTCTGGCTGAAGCAGTTGGAACACAGGATATTTAGTCACCAGAACAGTTACACTTAAAATTAATATAAATATAGTTATACACCATTGTAATTATCTGATATATAACTTGAGTTTTCAAATTGTAAATGCAAATAAAAACCAGATCAACACTGCAAATTCTAATTAGTTATCAGACAGGGACATAAGATGAAAGAGTTCAAACCAAAGAATTTTTAATGTCAGCATATATAATTATCTTGTTATTTTGATCCTGTCCTGGAGGTTACTTTTTGCTGTTGTATGCAGTTTCTCCCTTAGTGTTTTTCAATTATTCAGTGTTCAGTTCTGTCTAATTTCATGAGCCTATGCTTATTTCTGAAATGACTTACAATGTTTCTTCAGAAAATTCTGTCAGCGCTCATATGTGCGTAGTTAACATTCCAGTTGTGAAGGATCTCAATACTAGAGCTTCTCTCCAATTATGATTGTGTAGGGAGGGAGTAGTTAAGTGTAACTATTCAAACAACATGATATTATAATTATAGTGTCAGCACAAACATTAAGGCATGCACATGTCACAACAAACACTGCGTGTGAGATAGTCTTCTGGAAATTACCCATCTATTTTTCTCATCTCTTTCTGTGACCATAGGAAGGATTTGCTTACTAGAATCCTTTCAGTTAGTTAGAGCCATAGCTTGTAATTGGAAGCAACATTGCCATTTTCTGATTGGGGCATTTAATTTTTAGTAAGAAGGTCACAAATGCAGGATAATGTGACTACAATATGGTGTTGTCTTGCAGCCCCATGTGTGACTATGGATTAGCCCCTGATCCATACAGCTCACCAACCACAGATCACACATATAAAGAGAAATAAATCTGTATTGCCTTTAACTGATGAGAATTGAAGGTTGTTTCTAATAGAGCATAACTTAGCCTCTTCTGATCAATATGTTATCTCATTTTTAATTGACTTAATTTAAACAGCCCAACGAATTTGTGAGATATTATTCTCCTTTTTCCCTGGAGTAAGGAACGGCAGCCCGCTCCAGTATTCTTGCCTGGAAATTCCACGGACAGAGGAGCCTGGCAGCAAAGAGTCAGACGTGAGTGAGCACCCATGCATGTATTCTCCTTTTGCAGATAAAGACAAACTCCAGACACAGAAAGGAGCATTTTCTCAAGGATTTTGAGCCTGTTAGAACAATAAATGGGAGTTAATTCTAAGCCTGGTACTCTTCCTACTGTTCCAACTGTATTGCAAACTCAGTGGTAAAATAACTGCAGTGTGATTTCTATCAGAGCTGTATTGGTTTGCTGGATTGTTCAGGAAAGGCAGAGGACAGAGCTGCAGTGATTTTTAGTGTTCAATTTTTGTCTAGCCAAAGAGAAACCATCTGCTGCCTTCATTGCTGCTATAGCTGTTGGAGGTGCTCTCCTTAGGTTGAAGCCTGAGGGGAGAAAACCAGCTGAATGGCCTTGGAAGGACTTTTTTCCCCTAGGTTTAGAAGGTTACAGGGGTATACTCTCTATCATAGGGATGTAGATGGAAAGGAGAATGAATTTAACATGGTTTGTTGCTTCATGCACTCAGTTTAGGTGACAGTGTCATTTTTAAGATTCTCCTATCCCAGAATGTGTGATCAGAACATGTTCTGACATTTGACCTAGAGAGAAGATCACAGTAAGCATATTTCAAATGATATGTTAATTTCACATAGTGACTATTGTTTATTGGCAGGGTCTAAGAACTAGAGAGTTTTTGAAGGGAAAATTTACCCTACGTAATTGAGAATAGTGGTTAGATATGCAGAAGCAAGAATCAGAACACTTACAAGCCGAGCCAAGCAACCTTGAAAAAGTTATGTAACTTCTATTCAGATAGCTGTTGATTTCCCTGGTGGCTCAGAATCCCCCCACAATGTGGGAGACCTGGGTTTGATCCATGGGTTGTGAAGATCCCCAGGAGGGTGGGCATAGCAACCCACTGCAGTATTCTTGCCTGGAGAATATCCGTGGACCGACGAACCTGGCGGGCTACAGTCCATGGGGTCGCAAGAGTCACATGTGACTGAGCGACTAAGCACGTAAGGAACAATAACATTTGGTGAACTTTCTTTTCTTTTTTTTTTTTATTAGAATAGAATTGCTTTATAATATTGTGTTAGTGTTTGCTGTACAACAACGTGATTCAGCCATATGCATACATATATCTCCTCCCTCCTGAACCTCCCTCTCACCTCCCTGTCCACCCCTCTATGTCATCATAGAGCACCGAGCTGAGCTCCCTATGTTCTTACAGAAGCTTCCTGTTAGCTATCTATTTTATATCTAGAGGTTTGGTGAGTTTTAATGGGATGATAAGCTGGAATCAAAATTGCCAGGAAAAATATCAATAACCTCAGACATGCAGATGATACTACCCTTATGGCAGAAAGTGAAGAGGAACTAAAGAACCTCTTCATAAACGTGAAAAAGGAGAGTGAAAAAGCTGGCTTTAAACTCAGCATTCAAAAAACGAAGATTATGGTATCTAGTTCCATCGCTTCATGACAAATACATGGGGAAACAATTGAAACAGTGACAAACTTTATTTTCTTGGGCTCCAAAATCAATGCAGATAGTGACTGCAGCCATTAAATTAAGAGATGCTTCCTCCTTGGAAGAAAGCTATGACAAAATTAGCATATTAAAAAGCAGAGACATTACTTTGCCGACAAAGGTCCATCTAGTCAAAGCTATGTTTTTTTCAGTAGTCATGTATGGATGTGAGTTAGACCATAAAGAAAGCTGAGTGCCGAAGAATCGGTGCTTTTGAACTCTGATGCTGGAGAAGACTCTTAAGAGTCCCTTGAACTACAAGGAGATCCAACCAGTACATCCTAAAGGAAATCAGTTGGAAGGACTTCTGCTGAAGCTGAAACTCCAATACTTTGGCCACCTGATGCAAAGAACTGACCCATTAGAAAACATCCTAATGCTGGGAAAGATTGAAGGCAGGAGCAGAAGGGGATGACAGAGGATGAGATGGTTTGATCATTGACTGGAAGGACATGAGTTTGAGCAAGCTTGAGAAGTTGGTGATGGACAGGGAAGCCTGGCATGCTGCAGTCCATGGGGTCACAAAGAGTTGGACATGACTGAGTGACTGAACTAACTGAATGGGATGATACATGTGAAACACTTAACTGAGTGTCTGGGACAAATAAAGCAATCAAATAATTTTGGAAATGAAATGTTTTCCAAGTTTTAGACCGATTAAGATGCAAACTTTTGTGTAAGATTGGAAATAACCTTTTTATCTTCTTTAATACAGGCATTTGAATTGGAGAACTCAACTTAGACAGTAGTCTATCTTTGACGTTTTAGTTGAACCAACCATTGTATTAGTCAGCTTTTGTTAGGTGATATTGTGTTAACAAACTATTTCAAATATCTGTGGCTTACAAAAGCAAATATTTATTATCTGTTTCATTATATGTTGGCTGTAGGTCATCTTAGGCTCTCTGCTAAGCTCTGTATCTTCTTTATTCCAGAATCCACAATGAAGGTTCAGACACAGTTCAGGATATTATTAGGCTGGTAGCACAAAGAAAGAGGTGGTTGAGTCATGCAGAGATGTATAATCTATCTCTTAGGAAGAAGCCATCATTTTTATAGTAATATAGTCTCTTTGGGTGTAAATATTTATTACTTTTCCTTCCACCAAGTATTGGGTTGGCCAAAAAGTTAGTTCCTAAGTTGTTATGGAAAAACCAAAACAAACTTTTTGGCCAACCCGATACATGAACCCTCTCCCCAAGGGTGACATCAATCATGAAATCATGTTCAGTGTCTATGAATGATTATCTGCATCCGCTCTAGCTGTTATTTTGCTAATCTGGTCAATTGTGAACCTTAAAGAGAATTCATTTGCCTCCCAAACAATCTGTTTATACAATGGAATGGGGCAAGGGAACCCCAATAAATACGATAATTCAGAAAAGGGAAGAGTGTGAAGTGCTTAGAAATCACTGCTCCATAGTAATTTTGATGTTCTTTTATGTTGATTTCATAAGGGCTCCTATACTCAGGATATGTGGCCCTTGCTCCCTAAAATCTCTTTCCTTTTCAACCTGACTAATAGTTCTATTGGAGGCACAACTCTCAAAAACATGATGAGCTTCTTGTATCTTCTTGTAACAAAAATGCTTCTTTCTTTAGATTTAAGCAAGGGCTACTTGAGTCTCCTGTGTGTGCATGTGTGCTAAGTTGCTTCAGTTGTGTCTGACTCTTTGCGACCCAATGGGCTGTAGCCCGCCAGGCTCCTCTGTCCATGGAGATTCTCCAGGCAAGAATACGGGAGTGGGTTGCCATGCCCTTATCCAGGGGATCTTCAAATGAAGTGATCTAATGAGTTCTACATTTACCAGTTCACAGCATTTAAATGATATTCATAACTTCTCTTTGATTTGTCTTGCCCCTAAATTGAGGTTTTGTAGACCTTTGTATTTTTCAGTTTTGTCTGTTTTATGGTTGGAAGTGAAAACCAGTTGCATTTTCCAACTGTGAAGGTCATAGAATTTCTAGATTTTCTAAACTCCCTTTTACTCTGTTTGTAAACTAGCCAATTCTTTCCTGAACTCAACTCTTTCTTATAGAATTTTAAAATACACATAAAACTAGCATGGACACTAATCACATTTTCAAATTCTGTTTTCCTACTTTACCTAAAGTCACAAGATCTTCAGGTGCAATTTTTAACAGAAAACCATTTCACCAGATGTTTGCCACTGCAGAGAATGAGTTTTCATCTTTCTTGACTCTAATAAACAGTTGGTGGGATGTCCACTGTCTAGTCCCAGAGCCATACATTTTAGAATTTTTACTTCAGTGTCCTAATTATAACTGTCACTTGCCATGTCAGTCACCTTTCTCTAAGCTATGCTATCGTAACAAGCATATTATATGTCCAGATATAGTGGCATAGCACAATAAAAATATGCTGACATTGCATGACAACTTTGGTGTGGCTGTCAGCTTCTTGTGGCTCTGGTTTCTGTCTCTTTAATTCCAGAATCCAGGCTAAGGAGTAGGAACATTTTCAGGTTTATTTTAGAGAGGAAAAAAAAAAGCTGAATCTCCACATGATGGCTCTTAAATCTTCTGCTTAGAAGTGGCATGACCATTATCCATTATAGTTGGTTGAATTTAGCAAGTTAATGGCCACATTTGACATCAATGGATAGGAATATATAATACATTCAGTTGGTAAGAGTAGTGAATATTTTCATAATGATGTAGTTTACTTCAGTCACTTTTGGACACAAACATTTGCTTCTGAAATGATGTCAGTGCTATTTGAAAAAAAAATGCAACCTACCTCATCTATCTGCTCAGACATGATTTGAGGAACTGAGAAATTATAGGACTTCTCCATAGAGTAGGGGTCTCTGCCTGAAAGTTCTTGACAAATGAAAGAGGAATAGATGGGAAGAAAACACTATGAGTTGAGGCAGACAGCTCCAACAAAGAGACAGAGTTCGAAGGCTGGGTTATACCTGTGCAGGGACCGCTCATATCTTGGCCCTGCACGGAAGCATTGAGCAGTTACCTGCATTAGTTCCTTCTTTGATGCGGAGGAGAAAAAGGAAAACCATTAATGATACTCCAAAACTCTTCCTCTCCTGGAGTGGAGTAGAAGTTCCTTACTCTTAGGAATGCATGTTTTCCTCTAGTCCCCAGACTGTTTTCCTCTTATCTCACTGAACCTGACAGTTAAAGCTATGGATAACCAACTTTAGGTTTTCTCCCTTAGTAGAGAGGTGCCCCTAGCAGAGCTCATATGTGCTTGATCCTATTTTTATCAAGATGCCTCTTAAATAGCAAGAAATACTCCTTTATGTATTTTCCTTAGGATCCAGGGTGAGCATCTAAGCTTATCACCGAGAAATCTCTGAAATGGGTTCTAAAAGTTCAGTTCAGTTGGTCAGTTGTGTCTGACTCTTTGCGACCCCATAAATTGCAGCACGCCAGGCCTCCCTGTCCATCAAAATCTCCTGGAGTTCACTCAGACTCACGTCCGTCGAGTCAGTGATGCCATCCAGTGATCTCATCCTCGGTCATCCCCTTCTCCTCCTGCCCCCAATACCTCCCAGCATCAGAGTCTTTTCCAATGAGTCAACTCTTCGCATGAGGTGGCCAAAGTACTGGAGTTTCAGCTTTAGCATCATTCCTTCCTAAGAAATCCCAGGGCTGATCTACTTCAGAATGGACTGGTTGGATCTCCTTGCAGTCCAAAGGACTCTCAAGAGCCTCTCCAACACCACAGTTCAAAAGCATGAATTCTTCGGCACTCAGCTTTCTTCACAGTCCAACTCTCACATTGAAACATGACTACTAGAAAAACCATAGCCTTAACTAGATGGACCTTAGTCGGCAAAGTAATGTCTCTGCTTTTGAATATACTATCTAGGTTGGTCATAACTTTTCTTCGAAGGAGTAAGCGTCTTTTAATTTCATGGCTGCAGTCACCATCTGCAGTGATTTTGGAGCCCCCCAAAAATAAAGTCTGACACTGTTTTCACTGTTTCCTCATCTATTTTCCATGAAGTGATGAGACCAGATGCCATGATCTGCGTTTTCTGAATGTTGAGCTTTAAGCCAACTTTTTCACTCTTCTCTTTCACTTTCATCAAGAGGCTTTTTAGTTCCTCTTCACTTTCTGCCATAAGGGTGGTGTCATCTGCATATCTGAGGTTATTGATATTTCTCTCAGCAATCTTGATTCCAGCTTGTGTTTCTTCCAGCGCAGCGTTTCTCATAATGTACTCTGCATATAAGTTAAATAAGCAGGGTGACAATATACAGCCTTGACATACTCCTTTCCCTATTTGGAACCAGTCTGTTGTTCCATGTCCAGTTCTAACTGTTGCTTCCTGACCTGCATGTAGGTTTCTCAAGAGGCAGGTCAGGTGGTCTGGTATTCCCATCTCTCTCAGAATTTTCCACAGTTTATTGTGATCCACACAGTCAAAGGCTTTAGCATAATCAATAAAGCAGAAACAGATGTTTTTCTAGAACTCTCTTGCTTTTCCGATGACCTAGCAGATGTTGGCAACTTGGTCTCTGGTTCCTCTGCCTTTTCTAAAACCAGCTTGAACATCTGGAAGTTCACGGTTCACGTATTGCTGAAGCCTGGCTTAAAGAATTTTGAGCATTACTTTACTAGCGTGTGAGATGAGTACAATCGTGCGGTAGTTTGAGCATTCTTTGGCATTGCCTTTCTTTGGGATTGAAATGAAAACTGACCTTTGTCAGTCCTGTGGCCACTGCTGAGTTTTCCAAATTTGCTGGCATATTGAGTGCAGCACTTTCACAGCATCATCTTTCAGGATTTGAAACAGCTCCACTGGAATTCCATCACCTCCACTAGCTTTGTTCATAGTGATGCTTTCTAAGGCCCACTTGACTTCACATTCCAGGATGTCTGGTTCTAGGTGAGTGATCACATCATCATGATTATCTTGTTCTTGAAGATCTTTTTTGTACAGTTCTTCTGTGTATTCTTGCCACCTCTTCTTAATATCTTCTGCTTCTGTTAGGTCCATACCATTTCTGTCCTTTATCGAGCCCATCTTTGCATGAAATGTTCCCTTGGTATCTCTAATTTTCTTGAAGAGATCTCTAGTCTTTCCCATTCTATTGTTTTCCTCTATTTCTTTGCATTGCTGCTGAGGAATGCTTTCTTATCTCTTCTTGCTATTCTTTGGAACTCTGCATTCAGATGCTTATATCTTTCCTTTTCTCCTTTGCTTTTCACCTCTCTTCTTTTCACAGCTATTTGTAAGGCCTCCCCAGACAGCCATTTTGCTTTTTTGCATTTCTTTTCCATGGGGATGGTCTTGATCCCTGTCTCCTGTACAATGTCACGAACCTCATTCCATAGTTCATCAGGCACTCTATCTATCAGATCTAGGCCCTTAAATCTATTTCTCACTTCCACTGTATAATCACAAGGGATTTGATTTAGGTCATACCTGAATGGTCTAGTGGTTTTCCCTACTTTCTTCTATTTAAGTCTGGCAATAAGGATTTCATGATCTGAGCCACAGTCAGCTCCTGGTCTTGTTTTTGTTGGCTGTATAGAGCTTCTCCATCTTTGGCTGCAAAGAATATAATCAATCTGATTTCAGTGTTGACCATCTGGTGATGTCCATGTGTAGAGTCTTCTCTTATGTTGTTGGAAGAGAGTGTTTGCTATGACCAGTGCATTTTCTTTGCAAAACTCTATTAGTCTTTGCCCTGCTTCATTCAGCATTCCAAGGCCAAATTTGCCTGTTACTCCAGGTGTTTCTTGACTTCCTACTCTTCCTAAAGAGAGATCCACAAATTACCTGAATCATGCATGTGCCCGTGCGTGCTAAGCTGCTTCAGTCATGTCTGACTCTGCGACTCTATGGACTCTAACCTACCAGGCTCCTCTGTCCATGGGATTCTCCAGGAAAGAATACTGGAGTGGTTACCTTATTATTAATGAAAAATTTGCTGCTCACTTTTATTTCCCACCTTAAATAATGCCTAGCCCAATTGTTCAATAAAACTGAGTTAAGACTGGGCAAAAAGCTCAAATGTCAGCATAAGTCATAATATACCGCCAGGAATGTAAAATTATCTATCTATCTATCTACACACTAAAATCTCTTATTAAATCCCCGCAAATTAAAGTATAAAGTTCTGTCTTTTCCAGTTCACATTCTCCTCATTTTCTGTCTAATATAACTGATTCAGATGCCTGGGTGGAAAGGAATATCAGTCAGCAGCAGCTTGGGCTTCATCTCTTTATTTTGAATGGATGTATTTTGTTTGTATTTATAAAGGAAAATCAACCCAACCTGAAGTTTCTCATGGGACTCAGTTTTCCAAAGAGTTAGTCAAGAAGACACAGCAGAGTATTAATACTCTACCCATATTCCCATAGGAAAATTTGAAAATAAAACAGATAGCCCATCAAGTCATAATATTACCCAAATTATGCCAGTACATTTTAGAGCCATATGACTCTGACCCATCAAAACTGTTAGCAGAAGTTTTGTTAGCCAGAGGCAAGGAGGAGGGAAATGGGGAGGAAGGAAATAGGAAAAAAGGTGAGGGGGAAGGGGAGAAAAAGACTATGATTTTATTCTTGCAAAATCTATATGATTTTTTGTGAATCTATTACTGAAATACTTAGTATTAATTGGATGAAGTGTCCCATTCAAAGGGTACTTATGATTCTACAGTTATCATAAATCACATTTTGAGAAAAACTCCAAGATAGTCTAATGGTCCTTTTTTTTTTTTAAAGTGTGATATTCGAATACTCCAGTTTTCTTGCCAAATTTTGAAATATGCAGCAGCGACACCTACACTACCAGGATTTTCTTTAGTTCCCCATTTCCCAATTTACCTTTAGGTTTGATCTCTCATACTTAATATCTCTCTCGATTTTTATTTCTCCTTTTAACCTTGGATTCCTGACACCCAACAAAGGATGGGTTTTCTCTCCCTTTCATGAACAAAGTGCCCATATTTTTAAGAGCCCACCAAGCTTACAAATCTGTACTGATAGCCTTGTAGTTTTCTTTGACCCATTCTCATAAACTCCAGCCACGTATACTTTCAGTAGACTATCTGAATTTCTCCATCCTGGAGATGACCATGCTGTACTGAAAAGCCCTTCTTTGTCTCAGGGTTTCTAAGTTCACCAATATTGAAGTTCCAGTCTGGCCCCGTATCATGAGTGTCAGCATTTTTTCACAAAGAATTACAGAAGAGGAAACAGGTGATCTTTTATGGGTCACTGAGAGATGAAGAACTAAGAACAAGCAAAGCTGCAGGTTTTGCCAGAGATTGTCAGTCAATGCCTTCTCTCTAGAAGTGAAGAAGTTTAAGATTTTCAATAGCAATGGAATTACTATACTGACCGATTTTCTGAAGGGCCAGAGTTTGGGAGAGTCATTTATTTTTTAATAGTTTCAAAATTGGTTTTGGTCATTTGCAAGTTACTGTGCTATTCCATCAGATTTAGAAATTCTTGGAGCTATTAATTTTACTTTTTGGGGAAGTAACATTTTGTCTATTGTTTGTCTCAGTTTGGAATCATGGTCATTATCATTTTTTCCTAAGACTTTATCTTCAGGATCCCAGTTAGTAGAAACATTTAAAATAAATATAAATAAATAACTTATTTTTCTTCATAATTTTGAATTTACAAGTAATGGGGATATAACTGATATTAATTCATGTAGTGGCTGAAATACTTCTACTTACCACTTCTTTCTGTGTAGCAATGGAATATGCCTCTAGTATTCTGCTTATGTTTACTCTTCATCACTTGCAATAGTAATTTGGGTTTTAAAGCTTTCATGTGTTAGATTATTTACTGTTTTCTATTTCTACCCTGTATAAGGCTAGGATATAATGTCTGCTTTCCTTTTTGCCCCTTTGCTCTTGGATCCGCACATTTGTTTTCCTATTATATTTCTCTATGCTTTCCACCGATGTTCCATGATGAGTTATGAAAGCACTTTGGCATAAATCTTATCAACTGTTTGACCATCATATTGGATAATGCTATAAAGAATATAACCTAGACAAATATTATCAATTTTTGTCTACTATGGATCTTTGTAACACGGTTTATCTTCAGTGTGTCTTAGAGCTCTAACTTTGTAAATTTTCTGACCACATTCCCTCAAGAAATATGTACATATGCTTTCTCAGATGAAAGCAAAAGTACCACAAACAACAAAAATAGTAACAACAAAAGGTATTACCTTGAAACTATCAAATGTTTCTTGAAGTATTTTAGACTGATCTTAATCCTGCCTTCTGAAATCTTTCTGAATTTTCTTCAACCACCTGTCTGTGTCTGTTTTCAAATTGAGGGTTCCCAATTGCACTTATTATAGACTCTCTATCTGCAGTTTTGAGTTATTTTCAATGTTTCTTTAGATCTGAATTGTCCCTATGAGCCTAATTTTATTTATTTTTTTCTGTGATCTTGTTTCCCTTTCTTTGTCTCTTTGGGCCCCACACCCTCCATCATCTATTAATAACATAATATACACAAGTCTGACTTTATTTCCTTTTATTGGATTTCACCATCTCACTGTTCTTGTTCTAAGAGCAAAATTCAATCTGATTTTGAAACTACTATAGGTTCTTATTGATAGTCTGAGAAAACCTGCATTCTGTAGTCAGTGATTTAAAACATGTAATTATTAATAATGACTTTATTTTTTCTTTTATCTGTCTCAACCTAAGAAAAATATCTCAATCAAAAAAGAGTCTATGCTTTTCAGCTGGCTGACAAAGCCAGTGACTCCACTCTGATAGCTGCAGTGCCCAGATCTCTAAAATCAAAGCCTTTATCAAAGCTTAATTAATTAACCATGATGAACCAATTTGAGACTATTGTCTAGAAGTCAGTTGCAAACCACTTTAATCTAAAAAAAAATCAGAATCTTTAGTTTCTTATTTGTTCATTTACAAAGGAACAGCAATTGAAGCAATATTCTATGGTGTTAAAGTTTAAAAGTGGTGATAGATTGCAAAATCACCAAATTTCTTTACCCCTCCCCCCAACTATATCCATATGTTTGATTTTGCAGTTTTCCTCAGTAGAGTACATATTTTATTTGCCCTCTCTTTGAACTTGGACTTGCCTTTTAAATTATTTTGGCTAATAGAATGTTGTGAAATTAATGGTGTGCCACTTCTGAGTCTTGGCATTAAGAAAGCAACTTCCTGCTCCCTTGGACCCCTGCATCTAATATAATAATTCCATCTACTTGAGGGGTTAGAAGTGCATCTAAGAGAGATGAAGCCATCATCAGACCAGCCAACAGCGCATCTCCAAGCATGCGAGAGAACCCAGTCAAAATTATCAGTGGGTCTGCTTTATCTATACCTAATACAGACCTATGCAGACTAGGGTGAGCTCCTAGCTGACCTCCCCAAATTCTATAGATTCCTGTCAAACCTACTGGTTGCTATTTAAACTGTTGACTTTGGGGTAGTTTGTAATACAGCAACATGGTGATAGTTGATAATAACATCAACCAGGGTGCTATGGTCTGCCAAATTATGTGCAATATGCCCATTGTAATTAAAGCTTTGGGACTATAGTCTTCATTAAAAATAGAATACAGTAATTTCATTAAGTAATACCTTAAAAACCAGTATACAGAATCTCTGCCAATTTCAATATCAACCTTAATTGAAATTAAATAGACTATCTGCCTCAACCTCATCTTCAATGTGAAAAAAGGCTAGGTTGTGTTAGAGGTATGGTCAGATCCATGTCTAATTTTCTAGCAACTAATAGTCCTTCTTTCTGAAGGGTGCCTCGACTGAAAACAGATTCAGGCCTACAGAAACCTACATTTCATCATAAAAGATGCTTAATTCTCTTCTATGTTATTTAGACCCTTAATTTCCTTCTTTATTCCTATTTATAAGATTATTTTTCCCCATATTTTGGTCATTCTGACTCAGGCTAAATAATCATACCTCTAGTGAGTGCTCAATCAACATGCAATTAGGGGACAGGTAGGAATTAAGATATGTCTAGATTGAATAACATAACTTGAACATAAAATAATATTTTATTGTAAGATATGCTTTAATAACTTGCAATTGGGGTATGAGGAACACAAATATGTGGAAGTGGAATTCGGTAGTGCTGTTTTCTTGACATTGAATGGCACCCCTTTTAAATTGAGTTTAGTTTTATTTTTTATTTGACCAATGAAATGTGAGAATAAGTGATATTGCATTCCTTCCCATCTAAAACCTTTTAGAGCAATGTTTTGGGGGATTCCTCAAAGCATGTGAAAATATAGAACTACTATCTGCTAAATTCCCTGATGGAGTAAATCCTTCTAAGGAGTCACACTGAATATGTAACCTGAGTAAGGTATAAACCTTTGTATAAAGCATGGCAACCTGCATTTTTTTTTAAATCCCATAAAAATATCTGAAATGATTATAAATGACCGATGTCATATGTTTTTGTTATGTTAGTACTCACTTAGAGTGGTTTTAGTTTCTTGTTACTGGAGGCTGGGAAGATGGTAGTCCAAGATTTTCAGTGGAATAGTAGAACAAAAACTGCAGCTTTGCTGTAACATGGAAGGAAGAGAATGTACTTAATGGTAATTAAAGCAAATATATTTGGATAAAGTAGTAGTATATACTAGTTGTTGACTGCTTTTGAGAAGAAACTACAAAGAAGAAATAAGTCCAGAAATTGCTGTTATTATCTCAAAGGTTGGTGAGAGAGTAGAGAGAGTGCAGAAATTTGGGGATTTGTAGAGGTGAAAAGGTAACTAACTGCTTCTTAAACTCAAATAGTAAAAGATAAAATAGAGAAATTCATTGACCAATAAAGACAAATGAAATCTCAGCCACAAGGCAATACTGAATCAAGACAATGGCTGATAGATTCATTTTGTTAAAACTTTTCTGTCAACTAAGCTGTCTCAATGTAAAGGCTCAACTAAGAGGGTAGTTTCAATAAATCTTTTTAATTAGAAGAAGAGAAACTCAAGGAAAAGAGACAAAGCATGGTTCTTCCACTAAAATTTGATAGGTGGCAGAGAAATGCAATAAAATTGAGAGAAAGAGTTAAGGGTATGAGAAAGCAAAAGGATATTAAAAATGTCTGAGAAGCCTAGAAAGGACTGTGTGTGCAGTAATTGATATATGAGAGATTTGATTCAACTATATAAGAAGCTCAGTCAGTTCAGTTCAGTCGCTCAGTTGTGTCTAAACTTTGTGGCCCCATGGACTGCATGTAGCACGCCAGGCTTCCCTGTCCATCACCAACTCCCAGAGCTTGCTCAAACTCATGTCCTTTGAGTTGGTGATGTCACCCAACCATCTTGTTCTCTGTCATCCCCTTCTCCTCCTGCCTTCAGTCTTTCTCAGCATCAGATTCTTTTCCAAGGAGTCAGCTCTTCGCATCAGGTGGCCAAAGTATTGAAGCTTCAGCTTCAGCATCAATCCTTCCCATGAATATTCAGCACTGATTTCCTTTAGGATGGGCTGATTGGATCTCCTTGCACTCCAAGGAATTTCAAGAGTCTTCTCCAACACCACAGTTCAAAAGCATCAATTCTTCAGCATTCAGCTTTATTTATAGTCCAACTCTCACATCCATACATGACTACTGGAAAAACCATAGCTTTGACTACACGGATGTTTGTCAGCAAAGTAATGTCTCTGCTTTTTAATATGCTGTCTAGGTTGATCATGGCTTTTCTTCTAAGGGGCAAGCATCTTTTAATTTCATGGCTGCAGTCACCATCTTCAGTGATTTTGGATCTCCCAGAAATAAAGTCTGTCAATATTTCCATTGTTTCCCCAAGTGTTTGCCATGAAGTGATGGTACTGGATGCCATGATCTTAGTTTTCTGAATGTCTATTTTTAAGCCAGCTTTTTCTCTCTCCTCTTTCACTCTCATTAAGAGGCTTCACTTTCTGCCATAAGGGTGGTGTCATCTGCATATCTGAGGTTATTGATATTTCTCCTGGCAATCTTGATTCCAGCTTGTGCTTCATCGAGCCTGGTATTTGGCATGATGTACTTTGCATGTAAGTTAAATAAGCAGGGTGACGATATAAAGCCTTGACATACTCCTTTCCCAGTTTGGAAACAACTACTCTGTTGTTCCATGTCCAGTTCTAACTGTTGCTTCTTGATCTGCATACAGATTTCTCAAGAGGCAGGTAAGGTGGTCTGGTATTCCCCTCTCTTGAAGAATTTTCCAGTTTGTTGTGATCCACACAGTCAAAGGGTTGTGTGTAGTCAATAAAGCAGAAGTAGGTGTTTTGTTGGAACTTCCTTGCTTTTTCGATGATCCAAAGGATGTTGGAGATTTGATCTCTAGTTCCTCTGCCTTTTCTAAAACCAGCTTGTACATCTGGAAGTTCATGGTTCACATACCGTTGAAGCCTGGCTTGGAGAATTTTGAGCATTACTTTACTAGCGTGTGAGATGAAAGCAATTGTGCAGTATTTTGAGCATTCTTTGGCATTGTTCTTCTTTGGTATTGGAATGAAAACTGACCTTTTTCAGTCCTGTGGCCACTGCTGAGTTTTCCAAATTTGCTGGCATATTGAGTGCATTACTTTCACAGCATCATTTTTTAGGATTTACAATAGCTCAACTGGAATTCCATCACCTCCACTAGCTTTTTTCGTAGTGATGCCTCCTAAGGCTCATTTGGCTTCCAAGATGTGTGGCTCTAGGTGTGTGATCACACCATCGTGGTTATCTGGGTCATGAATATAGTTTTTATATAATTCTTCTGTGTACTCTTGCCACCTCTTCTTAATATTTTTTGCTTCTCTTTGTTGTTGTTAGTCACTCACTCGTGTCTGGCTCTTGTTTTTTCAGCTATTTGTAAAGCCTCCTCAGACAACCATTTTGACTTTTTGCATTTATTTTTCTTATGGATGGTCCTGATCACTGTCTCCTGTACAATGTCATGAACCTCTGTCCATAGTTCTTGAGGCACTCTATCAGATCTAATCCCTTTAATCCATTTGTCACTTCCACTGTATAATCATAAGGGATTTGATTTAGGTTATACTTGAATGGTCTAGTGGTTGTCCTTACTTTCTTCAGTTTAAGTCTGAATTTTTCAATAAGGAATTCATGATGAGCCACAGTCAGCTCCCATTCTTGCTTTTCTGACTGTATAGAGCTTCTCTATCTTTGGCTGCACAGAATATAATCAATCTAATTTCGGTATTGACCATCTGGTGATGTCTATGAGTAGAGTCTTTTCTTGTATTGTTAGAAGAGGGTGTTTGCTACAATGAGTGCATTCTTTTGGCAAAACTCTGTTAGCCTTTTCTCTGCTTCAAATTTGCCTGTTACTCCAGGTATCTCTTGATTTCCTACTTTTGCACTCCAGTACCCTTTGATGTAAAGGACATCTTTTTTGGATGTTAGTTCTAGAAGGTCTTATAGGTCTTTATAGAACCGTTCAGCTTCAGCTTCTTCAGCTGAGAGATATACCACGGGAACATTTCATGCAAAGACAGGCACAATAAAGGTATAGACTTGGATTACGGTGATACTGAATTGTTTGCCTTGGAAATGAACAGAGGTCATTCTGTCATCTTTGAGATTGAACCCAAGTACTGCATTTTGGATTCTTTTGTTGACTATGAGGGCTACTCCATTTCTTCTAAGGGATTCTTGTCCACAATAGTAGATATATTGGCCATCTGAATTAAATTTGCCCATTCCAATTCATTTTAATTCACCAATTCCTAAAATATTGATGTTCACTCTTGCCATCTCCTGTTTGACTGCTTCCGATTTGCCTTGATTCATGGACCTAGCATTCCAGGTTCCTATGCAGTGTCGTTCTTTACAACATCAGACTTACTTCCATCACCAGTCACATCCACTACTGGTTATTGTTTTTGCTTTGGCTCCATCTCTTCATGCTTTTAGGAGTTATTTCAGAGGATTGTGCTGCCAAAGAAACCACAAGATAGAGTAAGATATTCTCGATTCTCTTTCCAAGACTTAAAATGGCTATTGGATCCCCAGCATTTTCCAGGTAGTAAATAGGATGCAAACATTATTCAGCCTACAAATGTGTCTCCTCCCAACAATGGCTGATATATGTGGCTAAGTAGAATAATGAGAATGGAGTTATTACCCAGAGGGCAGATTCACGAATCAATGACCAATCTCAGTAGAGCAATGAATGGAAAGCTCTTCCTACGGAGTAGAATTGTGAGCTAATTAAGAAATGTTTTCCATCCTGCAGGAGGGAGTCCATGAATATCTGCCCAGAAGGATTTCAGGGTGTTACAGCAAGTGGCTATAGGACATATTTGCCTTTCTTCTATTTTCCAAGTTGAGTCTTTATTGTAGTTATCCCCTGTCTTCCTCCAGTGTATACCAAGTGCATAGACAGCCCTTATTTGGTTTTAGTTCTCCAGATCAAAGAATGTGAATGATCCCATCCTCACACCATATGTGAAAGTAACTTCCATGTGAATTAAAGAACCAAACTTTACAATAAATTCTATTTATATTGAGATCTCTATTTTTTATCCAAAATTATCAAGTTAATAAGAAGTTGACTTTGGATATTTTAAATGGAACATTTTGAAGATAGGGATCAAACGGATGAGTAATTGACTGTTGGGATTAATGACGCTTGCTCACAGCAGTGGCATGAGTGATGTGGTACAGGAAAATAATTAGTCCCTAGAGTTAATCCTAACTCTTTTAGGTGCCTAAATTCATCAATCATTGTTTAAATTCATCAGCTAATTTCCAGCTGGGTCAAAAGAGAAGTTGCCCTAGATACTACATCATTAAGTATGTGTGGGATAGAGTAAAGTGGGATGTGATATACTTGAAGCACTTAATATTAAACATCAGGAAGTGGTAGATTGAATTTATGCTTCATATTTATGCTTCATATACCCCCAGAGGATGAATTAACATAGAAGTGTGTTTAGAAATAAAATATCAACCATGATATAGTTTTATAGAAGCCATACAGAAAAAAGCAAACTTGTAAACACTGTGCTAATGACTTACACACAAATTCAGATTTAGACTACAAACAGCTGCTTTTGGAAAAATCAACCTTAAAGAGGTTTATGCTTTGATTGCCTGAAGCTAAATTATCTTGCTGCAAAGCTCAGGGAAAAAAAATAAAGTAACGTTTTGTAGGCATCAGCATAACTTCTGGCATGTTAATCTGGCACCAAGGCTTGAATAAATGTCATTTGATTCTCTGTTGGAGATTATGATAGCCTTTAACAGAAACATGTTTAGATTAGACAAACCAGAGGACACGAGTATACAGTATGTTGAAATAGAGTCTGTTTATGCTGAGAATATTTCCATAAATGGAGTGAGCATAGGTATTTTGAGAGCCTAAACCATTCTGTTTTAAGGTCCCAATGCTATTATATATATTTTTTAGCAGTCAGAAGAGTTTAAACCAAAAAAAATTTTTTTTTAAGAACAAAAGCTTAACCAACATTTAGATATACAGTAGAGTCAAATTCTCAAGACGATTCAAGCCCTGCTCTTTCAGTTCCATTTATTCCTACTATTCTTCTCTCTTTCTTCTTCACCATCACTTATTCTGCTTCTGGAAAACTCCCAGTGTTGTACAGGTATGTTATAATATCTCTTAACTACATTTAACATATCCCTTCAGCCACCTGTTTCTTTGCTCATCTTTAAAGCAAAATTCCTCAAAGTATTACCACTTTCCTTAATCTATATCTATTTACAAAAACTGCTGGTTTCAAGGTCATTAATAGCTTCCATGTTGTTAAATCCAATGATAAATTCTTGAAGTACATCTAACTGGATTTATCAGTAGCATTGACACAAATGACTATGACAACTCCTCTTGAAACACTTTCTTCACCTATCCTCCAAAACACAAACAAAAAAAAGAGTCTCTTTTTTTTCCCTTCTCTTTCACTGAGTAATCTCTTAAAAGAGATACCAAAATATCCTTTTTGGTTTCTTCTTGCTAATCTGACCTCTAAGCATTAGAGTGTCAAAACGCTAAATCCTTTAATATCTTTTCTTTTCAATAGGAATTTTCTAATTTATTTATTTCAGTGATATGCATGTACATCTCATCTGTATACTGATAACTCCCAAACTTACATTCTCAGTGTTAACTCTTCTCTGACTTCAAACACTTGAATTCCATTTGCAGTCTTATAGACATCTCAAACTTAAAGCATCTAAGACAATTCTTGGTTTCCACTATGAAACCCTTTGTCATTCTCAATCCAAAAACAGAAGCTTCATTCTTCTAACTGCTCAGACTGAAACTCTAGAGCAAGTCTTAACTATTCTATATCTCTCATGAACCAGCATGAACTGTTGTTTTTTTCCTTAAAATACATCAAAATCCAACCACGTTATCCCACCTCCAGTCATTGTACGCTTGTCCAGGCCACCGCCATAATCTAAATTACTGCAATACTAATTTTCCAACTTCCATTTCTCTTGATCTACATTCTTGTTCCTTATGTTTGTCATGCTTTGCATCTTTTCTGTGTCTGAAAAGGGGAAAATCTACATGGCTCAGCTCCTGACTTCCTTTAACTCTTTAATCAGATGTCTCATTGTTAGAAAGAACTTTCCTTACTCTTCTATGTAAAACAACAGTTTTTGACACAAGCTTAACTTTCCTGGTAGCTCAGATGGTAAAGCGTCTGCCTCCAATGCGGGATACTGGGGTTCGATCCCTGGGTCGGAAAGATGCCCTGGAGAAGGAAATGGCAACCCACTCCAGTATCCTTGCCTGGAAAATCCCATGGACGGAGGAGCCTGGTAGGCTACAGTCCATGGGGTCGCACAGAGTTGGACATGACTAAGCGACTTCACTTCACTTAACCAACATTTAGATATACAGTAGAGTCAAGTTCTCAAGACGACTCAAGCCCTGCTCTTTCAGTTCCATTTGTTCCTACTATTCTTCTCTCTTTTTCACCATCACTTATTCTCCTTCTGAAAAACTTCCAGTATTGTACAGGTATGCTGTACAATATTTACTTATTTATTATCACTCTTACCTCTTTACTCTGCTGAAGTCTCATTACAGCACTTTTTACTTCCTGAGATACTATTCATTCATTCATTTGAATTTTGTCTGTCATATCCCACCAAAATGTAGACTCCACAGGAGAGACAGACTTTCTCTGTTTTGCCCACTGTTGTACTTGGAACACTGGCACATAGTGTGTTCTCAGTAAATATCTAACTTCCCAATCTTAACAATCCCAAACTTCACTTAATTTCCAGTGATTTTCAGTAGGTTCTAGTCACACAAAACAGTATCTAAAATTATACTTAATTTTAATGCTCAATATCCTTTAAAATTAAACTCCCACTGTCTGTATTTGTCTTTCATTATACGTTTGCACTGTAACCTCATACTCTGCTGGAAGGGGTTTATGTGGAATGGATAAGATGATGCTATAGAGACAGTCAGACTGAATAACCAGTATGGTTATGTGTCACAATCAGATGATAGTCAAAAACCACAATTACATCTCTGCAACAACAGAGAATGCCAAACTCTTCTTTCTCTCTCTCTTTTTTTTTTTTTTTTTGGGTGAACAAAATGATTAGTTATTATAAAAAGAGAGAAATCATTTAAAGAGTCATAAAAACCTGATAAATAATTTATGGAACTATTTCTTCAAGAGGGTATGGTTTTGTGTCAAGGTAAATACAGCTTCTATAGGTTTTTAAGCTGAATATACAGTTGATCAAAATTGGTGACCTATTTTCTTTCTGATTGTTATCTATTCTAAAATCTGTACAGGAGATACTGAAAATGCTTTCTCCCTACCCTACACCCCCCATCCTAGAAATCAATTTTTAAGAATCAGTTTCTTGAATAAAATACTACATATTAATTTTTATTTTAATCTCTGTAACTATTAGTTTTATTTACTTATCCATATATCTACTCTCTACATTTTTCTTATTTAGAGATAGCTTTATTAAGATATAATTTATATAACCATATATTTCACGAAAGTGCATAAATCACAGAATTATGCAACTATCACCACAGTCAATTTTATGACACTTTTACCACACAATATGAAAGTTATGACCAACCTAGACAGCATATTAAAAAGCAGAGACATTACTTTGACAGCAAAGGTCCTCATAGTCAAAGCTATGGTTTTTCCAATGGTCATGTATGGATGTGAGAGTTGGACTATAAAGAAAGCTGAGCACCGAAGAATTGATGCTTTTGAACTGTGGTGTTGGAGAAGACTCTTGAGAGTCCCTTGGACTGCAAGGAGATCCAACCCATCCATCCTAAAGGAGATCAGTCCTGGGTATTCATTGGAAGGACTGATGCTGAAGCTAAAACTCCAATACTTTGGCCACCTGATATGAAGAGCTGACTCATTTGAAAAGACCCTGATGCTGGGAAAGATGAAGGGCAGGAGGAGAAGGGGATGACTGCCGGGAGCCACCACGGGAGATCCCACCCATGACAAGGTCATGTGGAAGAGAACTGTTAAGCAAGGCTTCAGAACTCAACGGGCTCCCTAGGCTTTCTCGAGCATCTACCCCCAAACCAGAATCTGTCTGTTTTACTATTTCATGACTTTCACGAGCTCCTCTGACATTAACAGGGGGCTATTCCTGACCACCTTTCTCTGGAAAAAATTAACTTAGGGCTATAGTTAATAAGTCTCCTGGACATGAGAAAAATATTTCCAATCAAAACCCCTCTGTTAGCATTTTAGCTTGCTTGGCAGATATATCCAGACTCTTACAGCTACACATGTGATTATTTATATCCTCCCAACTGTGAGAGGCACAGAAAGCCTAAAACATAGAGCCTTTCAAAGAGTTAAAAGTTATTAGAGTAGTGCTAATGTAGGATTTCATTATTGGGCCAATGCTTGTTGCTAAGTTCCCATATCTCTTATCCACTGTGCACCTGGGAGTGCATTAGTTAACATAGTTGGAAAGTGAAAAAAACAAGTGTAGCCTTAAAATTAACCACATCAGACTTTTGAGCTAATTGGTTCTTTCTTGTAACTCACTGCACCTTTACTCCCTGAGAAATGTAACTTGTTTAATATTTTTTGAGGCTGACATAGATTAGAAATATAAGAAAAAACATTTCAAGGGAAAATAAGTTTTTTGGTTGAACAGCCTTTATCAAAAGAGGGTCATAAAATGTTCACAGGCCTCCAAGGCCAAAAGATAATGTACACAATATTGTTTATGGGAAAGGTTTGCAGAAAAAATCCTGGTTTCGATAAAGACAAAACAGATGTAATGTTTGGGCTGACTCTGTATGACTTTGCATCTTTCATTTCCCTCTATGTACAAGTAAAGGTATAAAAGACCCTTTTGAAAATAAAAACAATGGGCCTTGCTTAAAGAAGCTTGGTCACCCCGTGTTTTTCTTTTTTCTCTTTTTTTCTCTCTTACTTTCTTTTTTCAGGCTGATCCCTTGGAGCATAGAGGCTCCCTGCGTTCACTTATCTGCCCGGGTTTCTAAGACCTGAACAGGAAGACGTTCTGTGTCTTCACTCCCTTGGGAGACTGGGAAGGCACCTGTGGCCTCTGTGAACAGGGCAAACTTCTTGTCTCGAAGTTTTATTGGCTTTCTATGTAAACCAAGGATTATCAGCCTCTTTCTCTTCTCTATTTTCTCATCTATAATATTCTTTCCTTATCTCTCTCTCTAAATCATCCGCTGACGCCGTTTTTCCTTCAGGTTCCCCTGGATCCTGAGGGGGCTGGACCCCGGCAGATGACAGAGGATGAGATGGTTTGATGGCATCACTAATTCAACGGACATGGGTTTGGGTGGACTCCGGGAGTTGGTGATGGATGGGGAGGCCTGGTGTGCAGGTTCACGGGGTCACAAAAAGTTGGACATGACTGAGTGACTGAACTGAACTGAACCACACAATATGCCTATTCTGATTATTTCATAAAAATTAAATCATAAAATATCTTTTTGTGTGTGACTGGTTTGTTTTAGTTGGCATAATGTTTTTAAGATTCATCCATGTTGCGTCACATATCAATATTTTATTCCTTTTTTGCTGACTAATATTTCATCAGTATACTACATTATATTCATCCATTAATTCATTAGTGGACATTTGGATTATTTCTAATGGTTCTGTAAATACTTATGTACAAGTTTTGTACAGATACATATTTTAAAAAATTATTTATTTTGTAGCTGAAGGATACTTGCTTTACAGAATTTTGTTGTTTTCTATTAAACCTCAACATGAATCAACCATAGGTATATATTTATTTCTCTTGAATATATATTGGGAAGTGAAATACTGGGTTATATAGTATCTCTATGTTCAGTCTTTATGGAACTGTCAGACTGTTAACCAAAGTGACTGCAACATTTAAATTCCTAGCAATGCACAATAGTTCCAGTTTCTCTCCATATGCTCCAAACTTGTTATTATCTGTCTTTTTAATATTCATCCTAGTGGGTGGGAAATGGTATTTCATTGAGGTTTTGATTTCCACTTCTCTGATGGTTACTGATTTTGAGCATCTTTTTATGTGCTTATTGTAAATTTGTATTTTCATTGAAGAAATGTCAATTCCTTTATGCCTTTTTAATTTTTTTGTCTGTGTATTATTAATCTGTAAGAGTTCTTTATATATTCTAGATACAAGTCCCTTACAGACATGATTTGTAAATTTTTTTTCCATTCTGTGTACTTTTTAATTACATGATGATATCCTTTGAAACACATTAAAATTTTTTTTTGATTAATAAAGTCAATTTATTTTAGTTATTGTTGCATGTGATTTTGTTGTCATATGAAAGTGGTCACTGCTTAATCTAAGATTACAAATCTTTGTGCCTCTGTTTTCTTTGAAGATTATTATACTTTGGGTCCTTACATTTAGGTCATTGTTCCATTCTGAGTTAATTTTTGTATATGGTGTGAGGTAAAGGTCTAACTTTTGCATGTGGATATCCAACTGTCCCAAGACCATTTATTAAAAAGACTATTTTTTTCCCCTTCCTATTGAATTGTCTTGGCATCTCTGTTGAAAATTAATTGAAAGATGAAAGTATAAACAGTAAAAGCCATAAGAAATAGGCACTGGATATCAGATATCATAAAAATTACAAATGGATTAAACTCGATTGCTAAGACAGAAATAACCATATGTGTCAAAAAGGTCCAATTAGGTAGACTACAAAGAAGCTCACCTAAAGCATAACATAGAAATTTTGAAATAAAGAGCTAATATATTCTGAACAATACTAATCAAAAGGAAAAATCTATAATGTCTGTATTACTTTTATACAGAATATTAAGGAGAAATGCAATTGCTAAAGAAAGTAATTTTTTATTATAAATAAGGCCAGGACTAGATGAAAATCCTGTTTGAAGTATGAAAATATGACCATGTATAGGTCTGTGATAGTGTGTGTGACAAATATAAGCAGTGTGGGGTGCCATTGCTTTCTCCGATATATAAGTATATATGTGTTAAATTAGAAAGAGAAATTTATAAATTCGAGATCATATTGGGAGATTTAAATAACTTTTTCTGAAGTTTAAAAAGCAAACTAATAAATAGCAATGTCATTAATAAAATCGTTAGCAAACTTGTTTTATTGAACACTAGGCGATGGCAGCCCACTCCAGTACTCTTGCCTGGAAAATCCCATGGATGGAGGAGCCTGGAAGGCTGCAGTCCATGGGGTTGCTAAGAGACAGACATGACTAAATGACTTCACTTTCACTTTTCACTTTCATGCATTGGAGAAGGAACTGGCAACCCACTCCGATGTTCTTGTCTGGAGAATCCCAGGGGTGGCAGAGCCTGGTGGGCTGCTATCTATGGGGTCGCACAGAGTCGGACACGACTGAAGCGACTTAGCAGCAGCAGCAGCAGATATCCATCAACTAGAGTATAATTATTTTCAGGGGCTTCCCTGGTGGCTCTTTCCAGTCCCCTATAATGAAAAGGACAACTTTTTTGGGTGTTAGTTCTAGAAGACCTTGTAGGTCTTCATAAAACCGTTCAACATCAGTTCCTTCAGCATTACTGATTGGGGCATAGACTTGGATAACTGGGATATTGAATGATTTGCCTTGGAGACAAACAGAGATCATTCTGTCGTTTTTGAGATTGCATTCAAGTACTGCATTTCGGGCTCTTTTATTGACCATGATGGCTACTCCCTTTCTTCTGAGGGATTCCTGCCCACAGTAGTAGATATAATGGTCATCTGAGTTAAATTCACCCATTCCAGTCCATTTTAGTTCGCTGATTCCTAGAATGTTGACATTCACTCTTGCTGTCTCTTGTTTGACCACATCCAATTTGCCTTGATTCATGGGCCTGACATTCCAGGTTCTTATGCAATATTGCTCTTTACAGCATTGGACCTTGCTTCTATCACCAGTCACATCCACAGCTGGGTATTGTTTTTGCTTTGGCTCCATCCCTTCATTCTTTCTGGAGTTATTTCTCCACTGATTTCCAGCAGCATATTGGCCACCTAATGACCTGGGGAGTTCCTCTTTCGGTATCCTATTATTTGCCTTTTCATATTGTTCATGGGGTTCTCAAGGCAAGAATACTGAAGTGGCTTGCCATTCTCTTCTCCAGTGGACCACATTCTGTCAGATCTCTCCTCCATGGCCCGCCTATCTTGGGTTGCCCCACAGGCATGGCTTGGTTTCATTGAGTTAGACAAGGCTGTGGTCCCAGTGTGATTAGATTGACTAGTATTCTGTGAATATGGTTTCAGTGTGTCTGCCCTCTGATGCCCTCTTGCAACACTTACCATCTTACTTGGGTTTCTCTTACCTTGAGCATGGGGTATCTCTTCACGGCTGCTCCAGCAAAGCACAGCCACTGCTCCTTACCTTGGACGAGGGGTATCTCCTTACCACTGCCGTTCCTGACCTTCAACATGGGATACCTCCTCTAGGCCCTCCTACGCCTGCGCAGCCACCACTCCTCGGGTTGCTGCTCCCGGCCGCCAGCCCTGGCCTTGGGCTTGGGGTGGCTCCTCAAGGTGGCTCCTCAAGGTCACCACCCCTGGCCTCGGGGGCAAGGTGGCTTCTCCTGGCCACCCCTGATCTCGGACGCGGGATGTCTCCTCCCAGCCGCCACTGGCCTCAGACGTGGGGTAGCTCTTCCTGGCCACCACTGACCTTGGACCCGGGGTAGGAAAAGTAGGAAGTCAAAAAACACCTGGAGTAACAGGCAAATTTGGCCTTGGAATGCGGAATGAAGCAGGAAAGACTAATAGAGTTTTGCCAAGAAAATGCACTGGTCATAGCAAACACCCTCTTCCAACAACACAAGAGAACTCTACACATGGACATCACCAGATGGTCAACACCGAAATCAGATTGATTATATTCTAGGCAGCCAAAGATAGAGAAGCTCTATACAGTCAGCAAAACCAAGACCAGGAGCTGACTGTGGCTCAGATCATGAACTCCTTACTGCCAAATTCAGACTTAAATTGAAGAAAGTAGGGAAAACCGCTAGACCATTCAGGTATGACCTAAATCAAATCCCTTATGATTATACAGTGGAAGTGAGAAATAGATTTAAGGGTCTAGACCTGATAGAGTGCCTGATGAACTATGGAATGAGGTTTGGGGCATTGTACAGGAGACAGGGATCATGACCATCCCCATGGAAAAGAAATGCAAAAAAGCAAATGGCTGTCTGGGGAGGCCTTACAAATAGCTGTGAAAAGAAGAGAGGCAAAAAGCAAAGGAGAAAAGGAAAGATATAAGCATCTGAATGCAGAGTTCCAAAGAATAGCAAGAAGAGATAAGAAAGCCTTCTTCAGCAATCAATGCAAAGAAATGGAGGAAAAGAACAGAATGGGAAAGACTAGAGATCTCTTCAAGAAAATTAGAGATACCAAGGGAACATTTCATGCAAAGATGGGCTCGATAAAGGACAGAAATGGTCTGGACCTAACAGAAGCAGAAATATTAAGAAGAGGTGGCAAGAATATCCGAAGAATTGCACAAAAAAGACCTTCACAACCCAGATAATCATGATGATGTGATCACTAATCTAGAGCCAGACATCCTGGAATGTGAAGTCAAGTGGCCCTTAGAAAGCCTCACTATGAACAAAGCTAGTGGAGGTGATGGAATTCCAGTGGAGCTGTTTCAAATCCTGAAAGATGATGCTGTGAAAGTGCTGCACTCAATATGCCAGCAAGTTTGGAAAACTCAGCAGTGGCCACAGGACTGTAGAAGGTCAGTTTTCATTCCAATTCCAAAGAAAGGCAATGCCAAAGAATGCTCAAACTACCGCACAATTGCACTCATCTCACATGCTAGTAAAGTCATGCTCAAAATTTTCCAAGCCAGACTTCAGCAATATGTGAACCGTGAACTCCCTGATGTTCAAGCTGGTTTTAGAAAAGGCAGAGGAACCAGAGATCAAATTGCCAACATCCACTGGATCATGGAAAAAGCAAGAGAGTTCCAGAAAAATATTTATTTATGCTTGATTGACTATGCCAAAGCCTTTGACTGTGTGGATCACAATAAACTGTGGAAAATTCTGAAAGAGATAGGAATACCAGACCTCCTATCCTGCCTCTTGAGAAATCTGTATGCAGGTCAGGAAGCAACAGTTAGAACTGGACACGGAAAAAAAGACTGGCTCCAAATAGGAAAAGGAGTACGTCAGGGCTGTATATTGTCACCCTGCTTATTTAACTTATATGCAGAATACATCATGAGAAACCCTGGACTGGAAGAAAGACAAGCCGGAATCAAGATTGCCGGGAGAAATATCAATAACCTCAGATATGCAGATGACACCACCCTTATGGCAGAAATTGAAGAGGAGCTAAAAAGCCTCTTGATGAAAGTGAAAGAGGAGAGTGAAAAAGTTGGCTTAAAGCTCAACATTCAGAAAACGAATGTCCTGGCATCTGGTCCCATCACTTCATGGGAAATAGATGGGGAAACAGTAGAAACAGTGTCAGACTTAATTTTTTGGGGCTCCAAAATCACTGCAGATGGTGACTGCAGCCATGAAATTAAAAGACGCTTACTCCTTGGAAGAAAAGTTATGAGCAACCTAGATAGTATAATCAAAATCAGAGACATTACTTTGCCGACTAAGGTCCGTCTAGTCAAGGCTATGGTTTTTCCTGTGGTCACGTATGGATGTGAGAGTTGGACTGTGAGGAAAGCTGAGTGCTGAAGAATTGATGTGTTTGAACTGTGGTGTTGGAGAAGACTTTTGAGAGTCCCTTGGACTGCAAGGAGATCCAACCAGTCCATTCTGAAGGAGATCAACCGTGGGATTTCTTTGGAAGGAATGATGCTAGGGCTGAAGCTCCAGTACTTTGGCCACCTCATGAGAAGAGATGACTCATTGGAAAAGACTCTGATGCTGGGAGGGATTGGGGGCAGGAGAAGAAGGGGACGACCGAGGATAAGATGCCTGGATGGCATCACGGACTCGATGGACGTTGAGTCTGAGTGAAGTCCGGGAGATGGTGATGGACAGGGAGGCCTGGCATGCTGCGATTCATGGGGTCACAAAGAGTCAGACATGACTGAGCGACTGAACTGAACTGAACTCCCTGGTGGCTCAAAGGTTAAAGCATCTGCCTCCAGTGCAGGAGACCCGGGTTTGATCCCTGGGTCAGGAAGATCCCCTGGAGAAGGAAATGGCAATCCACTCCAGTATTTTTGCCTGGAGAATCCCATGGACAGAGAAGCCTAGTAGGTTACAGTCCACAGGGTCTCAAAGAGTTGGACACGACTGAGCGACTTCACCTCACCTCATGACATAATTACAAAGTTGACCAAGTACTGGCCTCAAAACGTCTTAAAAATTGTAAAGAATTTATAGCTTAGAGAACACAGTCTTAGACCACAGTAGAATCTAATAAAAAAAAAAATAACAATGCCAATGAGAAGAAAGCAATAACAGAAATAACATATAGCATTTAAAAATTGAATAACTCATTGTTGAGAGAAATCATGAGGTTAGTTAAAAAATATTTATAGCTGAATGTCTATAAACTATAAACATCAAGACTGCTTTGAAGGAGAAGTAAGGATGTATGCACTAGCCTTAATAAACATCAGGAATTTGATGGTGCAGAATAGTCAAGTAACATAATGGGGCAGAATAACAAACATAGTATATGGAACTTGCTGCTGCTGCTGCTGCTAAGTCGCTTCAGTCGTGTTCGACTCTGTGCGACCCCATAGATAGCAGCCCACCAGGCTGCCCCGTCCCTGGGATTCTCCAGGCAAGAACGCTGAAGTGAGTTGCCATTTCACATAATTAATAATTGGGAAATTAACATATTATTCAAAAAGGAAGAAGACATAGGGACTGTGTATGGTAAAAGGATAAAAATAGATTTCTACTTTAGACTACATATTTAAAGTCTTAAATTTGAAAAGGTAAACTTTAAAATTTTTAGTAGAAATTATCAAAGAATAATCCTGCTATATCTGTTTTTTTCAAGCTCAGAGAGCACTTTATAAATAAGATATAAAAGCACAAAGAATAATAGGAAAGATTTCATTGAGTAATTGAGTTCATTGATATTAAAATTCTTTTATAACCAAAGTCTTCAAAAAAAGTAAAAAAACAACCTACACACTTGAGGAAAAATAAAACTGTAAAGATTAAATCACAAAGGAAAACACTAAGAACCCTTATGACTGGGCAATGACCAACCCTGAAGAAAAAAAAATGTGGGGGGCTAGGCTTAGGCTATATTGTGAAAGGAGAGCTAACATTACTGCTAGTCATGAAACACCATTTTACATCAATTAAATTGGTGAATTTTCAAATTTGATAAGACTAAGTGATTTTAAGACAGATGTCAACTACAAATTGGCACTTACCAAGAGCGTTGCCAAGGACTGAACAACAAAGCTGTCTGTCACCTGCCTCTATGGAGATTGAAGCCCATGCTGCTATCGCTGGTGACCGTCAACAACCCCTGAGTTCAGGGTGGAGTGAGGCACACTGTGCTCCAGAGAATCTGGTGGGACAGGTCTTTAGATAGTTGGATGTTTTTAGGAACAGATTTTATGATCTCAATCCTCAATCTCCTCATATCTAGAGAAGCACTAAATCCCTTCATGGTGACATCAGATCCTCATGACTAACAAAAAACCTTTTTGTAAAATGAGTGCTTCATGGTATTGAACTCCCCCTTTACTAAAACCTTATATATTGACTTTCCCCCACAACCACTTTGGAGCAGTCTCTCAAGCTATCTGAGATGCTGTCTCCTGGGCTGCAGTCCTCATTCTGCCCCAAATAAAACTTAACTCACAACTCTCAAGTTGTACATCTTTTTTCAGTTGACACTGGAAAAGGTCAGTTTTCATTCCAATCCCAAAGAAAGACAATGCCAAAAAATGTTCAGACTAGCACACATTTGCACTCACTTCACATGCTAGCAAGGTAATGCTCAAAAATCTTTCAAGCTAGGCTTCAATAGTATGTGAACCAAAAACTTTCAGATGAACAGGTTGGATTGAGAAATGCAGAGGAATCAAATTGCCAACAACAAGAAAAACAAGGAAAAAACAAGGAAATTCCAGAAAAAAATATCTACTTCTGCTTCACTATGCTAAAGCCTGTGAGTTGTGGATCACAACAAACTGTGGAAAATTCTTGAAGAGATAGGAATACCAGACCACCTTCCCTGCCTCCTGCTAAACCTGTATGCAGGTCAAGAAACAACAGAACCAGACAAGGAACAACGGTCTGGTTCCAAACTGGGAAAGGAGTACATCAAGGCTGTATATTGTCACTCTGCTTATTTAACTTTATGCCAAGTACATCATGCGAATTGCCAGGTGGGATGAATCACAAGTTGGAATCAAGGTTGCTGGGAGAAATATCAACCAACAACCTCTGATATGCACATGATACCTCTCAAATGGCAGGAAACAAAGAGGAACTAAAGAGCCCCTTGTGAGAGTGAAAGAAGAGAGTGAAAAAGATAGCTTACAATTCAATAATCAAAAACGAAGATCATGCATGTGGTCCCATTACTTCATGGCAAATAGGTGGGGAAAAAGTGGAAACAGTGACGAATTTTATTTTCTTGGGCTCCAAAGACACTGCAGACAGTAACTGAAGTCACAAGATTAAAAGATGCTTGCTCCTTGGAAGAAAAGCTAAGACAATCCAAGGCCACACATTAAAAAGTAGAGACATCACTTTGCTGACCTAGGTCCCTATAGTCAAAGCTATGGTTTCCTAAGTCATGTATGGATGTGAAAGTTGGATCATTAAGAAGGCTGAGTGCTGAAGAATTGATGCTTTCAAATTGTGTTGCTGGAGAAGACTCTTGAGAGTCCCTCGGACAGCAAGGAGATCAAACCAGTAAATCCTAAAGAAATCAACCCTCAATATTCATTGGAAGGATTGATACTAAAGCTGAAGTTCCAATATTTTGGTTACCTAATGTGAAGAGCTGACTCATTAGAAAAGATCCTGATGCTGGGAAAGATGGAGGGCAGGAGGAGAAGGGGGCGACAGAGGATGAGATGGTTGGATGGCATCAGGGACTGGATGGACTGAGTTTGAGCAAACTCAGGGAGATAGTGAAGGACAGGGAAGCCTGATGTGCTACAGTCCATGGGGTTGCAAAGAGTCATACAGGACTTAGTGAGTAAACAACAGCAAGATGTTGTAAATAGAACATCCTGCTTTTATGGACCCAGTAGGAGTTTAAATTAGAATAACTATTTTGGATACCAATTTGGCAATAACTAGATTTGCAAAAACCTATATCTCAGTTTTTTCACTTCAAGGATCTTTTTCTCTGTATCCAGTCTCTCTGTCTCTGTCTCACTCTTTGTCTCTTTCTCTGACTCAATTTCTCTCTCCCTTTCTCTCTTGAAACACACACACTCGGACACTTGCATATGAACTCTGTTCACAAGGAGGCTTATAGGGAATAGTTATTAAAGTACTTTTATCACAGTAAAATATTACAAACAACTTGTAAGTAATAGTACAAGAAGAAAATAAGTTGTGGTTTAGTCATAAAATTGAATAAATTAAAATAAATAAATTAGATGCTTAAATTTCATAGAAACCTTAAAATAATAATGATTAATGAAAAGGCAAGTTATGGAATGATACATATTATATGATATAATAAAGTTAAAATTAAAAATTTATACTATGTACTGTTAATGGACACAATACATACCTGTATCGATTTGAATGAAAGACAGTTTCAGATAGAGATTGTTTTTTGCTAAAATGGGAACAAAAATGACATGGGTGGTGGCTTTTGTATTTATCCTTTAAATTTTACTCTTAAAAAACATGGTGTTCTTAAACAAAGATGACAAGATGTTTTGACATTTGCTAAATTTTTTCTGGTTGATAGACATGCTAATGCATGTCTGCTACAGTTTTTTTTTTTTTTTTTTTTTTTTGCCTCTTTCTCAGAAATATGTAGTAAGCAAAAGGAAAATCTCTAGGGAAAATTGAATTTTATCTATCTACTTATAAACTTCTCTTGTCTTGCTATTTTCAAATGAGATTACTATCTGGTCCATATTTAGATCTCTGAACTGTAGGGCACTTTAGCCATGATCTGAGATTCCCAGTATATACTCAGACCAGTTTATACTGCAAACTACAAATTGGCACTTGCCAAGAGGATTGCCAACCACTGAACAACAAGAGCATTTGCCATCTGCCTCTGCGGAGATTGAACCCGGTGCTGTTGGAGCTATGGACTTTCAACACCCTCTGAGGGAGTTCAGGGTGGAGTGAGGCACTCTGCGCTCCAGGGAATCTGATGGGACAGGTCTTCAGATAGTTGGATGTTTTGCAGTTTCAGTTCAGTTGCTCAGTCCTTTCCGAATCTTTGCAACCACGTGGACTGCAGCATGCCAGGCTTCCCTATCCATCATCAGCTCCCGGAGCTTACTCAAACTCATATCCATTGAGTCGGTGATGGCATCCAACCATGTCATCCTATATTGTCCCCTTCTCCTGCCTTCAATCTTTCCCAGCATCAAGGTCTTTTCCTTTGTCTGTTCTTTGCATCAGGTGGCAAAAGTATTGGAGTTTCAGCTTCAGCATCAGTCTTTCCAATGAATGTTCAGGACAGATTTCCTTTAGAGTGGACTGCTTGGATCTCCTTGCAGTCGAAGGGACTCTCAAGAAACTTCTCCAACACCACATTTCAAAATCATCAATTCTTTGGTGCTCAGATTTCTTTATAGTTCAACTCATACATCCATACATGACTACTGGACAATCATAGCATTGACTAGATGGACATTTGTTGGCAAAGTAATGCCTCTGCTTTTTAATATGCTAAGTTGTTCATAGCTTTTCTTCCAAGGAGCAAGAGTCTTTTAATTTCATGGCTGCAGTCACCATCTGCAGTGATTTTGAAGCCCAGAAAAATAAAGTCTGACACTTTTCCATTGTTTCCTCATCTATTTGCCATGAAGTGATGATACTGGAGGCCATGATCTTAGTTTTCTGAACGTTGAGTTTTAAGCCAACATTTTCACTCTCCTCTTTCACTTTCATCAAGAGGCTCTTTAGTTCTTCTTCACTTTCTGCCATAAGGGTGGTGTCATCTGCATATCTGAGGTTATTGGTATTTCTCCTGGAAATCTTGATTCCAGTTTGTGCTTCATCCAGCCCGGCATTTTGCATGGTGTACTCTGCATAGAAGTTAAATAAGCAGGGTGACAAGATACAGCTTTGGCGTACTCCTTTTCCTATTTGGAACCAGTCTGTTGTTCCATGTCCAGTTCTAACTGTTGCTTCTTGACATGCATACAGATTTCTCAGGAGGCAGCTCAGATTTTCTGATATTCTCATCTCTTGAAGAATTTTCCACAGTTTGTTGTGATCCACACAGTCAAAGGCTTTGGCATAGTCAATAAAGCAGAAATAGATGTTTCTCTGAAACTCTCTTGCTCTTTCGATGATCCAACAGATGTTGGCAATTTGATCTCTGGTTCCTCTACCTTTTCTAAATCCAGCTTAAACATCTGGAAGTTCACGGTTCACGTACTACTGAAGCCTGGCGTGAAGAATTTTGAGAATTACTTTGCTAGTGTGTGAGATGAATACAGTTGTGTGCTAGTTTGAGCATTTTTGGGGATTGAAATGAAGACTGACCTTTTCCAGTCCTGTGGCCAGTGCTGAGTTTTCCTAATTTGCTGGCATATTGAGTGCAGCACTTTCACAGCATCATCTTTTAGGATTTGAAATACTCCACTGGAATTCCATCGCCTCCAGTAGCTTTGTTCATAGTGATGCTTCCAAAGGCTCACTTGACTTCACATTCCAAGATGTCTGGCTTGGTGAGTGATCACACCATCATGGTTATCTGGGCCATGAAGACCTTTTAGTATAGTTCTTCTGTGTATTCTTGCCACCTCGTCTTAATATCTTCTGCTTCTGTTAGGTCCCTACCATTTCTGTCCTTTATTGTGTCCCTCTTTGCAGGAAATGTTCCCTCAGTGTCTCTAATTTTCTTGAAGAGATCTCTAGTCTTTCCCATTCTATTATTTTCTTCTATTTCTTTGCATTGATCACTGAGGAAGGCTTTTTTTTTTTGTCTCTCTTTGCTATTCTTTGGAACTCTGCATTCAAATGAGTATATCTTTCCTTTTCTCCTTTGCCATTTGCTTCTCTTCTATTCACAGCTATTTGTAAGGGATCCTCAACCATTTTGACTTTTTACACTTCTTTTTCTTGGGGGTGGTCTTGATCATTACCTCCTGTACAATGTCACAAACCTCTGTCCATATTTCTTTGTGCATTCTGTTTATCAGATCTAGTCCCTTAAGTCTATTTGTCACTTTTTCTGTGTAATTGTAAGGGATATGATTTAGCTCATACCTGCATGGTCTAGTGATCATATGGACTCTGCTGGCTTTATGGTGGGGTTAATGGTGACCTCCTCCAAGAGGATACAACTGGATGTTTTTAGGAACATATTGTTATTATCTCAATCCTCTATCTCCTCATATCTAGAGAAGCACTAAATCCCTTCCTGGTAACATCACTTCTTTGTGACTAGCAGAAGACCTTTTATTAAACGATTGTTTAATGGTATTGGACTCCACCTTTCCTGAAACCTTATGCATTGACCTTCCTCCCACTGCCTCTCTGGAGCAGTCTCTCAGAGCTATCTGAGGTGCTGCCTGCTGACTGCAGTCCTCATTTTGCCCAAAATAAAGCTTAATTCATAACTCTCAAGTTGTTCATCTGTTTTAGTCGACAATGCTTATTCTCTTTCATGCTTAGAAAATAAATTTGAAGAGGAGGCTATAATCTGTATAGACTGGACAGTGTTTGCTATGAATTAAAGTAAAGTGAAAGTGTTAGTGGCTTAGTTGTATCCGACTCTTTGTGATCCCAAGTGGACTATAGCCCACCAGGTTCCTCCATCCAAGGAATTCTCCAGGCAAGAATACTGGCATGGGTTGACTTCCATCTCCAGGGAATCTTCTCCACCCAATGATTGAACCTAGGTCTCCCACATTGCAGGCAGGCTCTTTACCATCTGAGCTACCAGGGAAGTCCATGAATTTATGTAACATGTATTTAGTAACATAGACATAATTTAGGCAACAAAGTTATTTTTAAAGGCAAGGCCAGGACAATGCTGTTTATATTTTCATATTTTCATTATATATGTTTTTTATTGATTAAGTGATGAAGGACGGAGTCTCTTGACTTCTTAAAAGATCAGAGATTCTGAAGTTCATACCAGCTAAAGACCTTGAGCAATAAGGGTCTCTCAGACTACTCTAGGGTTTTGGCATAAATCCATCCCCCCAAAACAGATATTATTATTTGTAAAATTAAAAAAGAAAAGTATTTGCCAGTCTTGTGATGACATGTTTCAATTTGCATGTTTTGATTTGGTCTTTAGTACCAATTTTTTTTTCAGTGATTCTTTCCCAATCATTTTTAATTCATTTGTGCTTCCAGTTTGATTAAAATCAAGTTTGCATTTAGAATTTACAGCTTTCATACCTTTACTATTTTAAAATTCTTAATGACTTGAAAATGAGGCAATTACATATATACAAACATACTCTGATTATATTAATTTGTAGCTATGTACCTATAAAAAATTTGCTTATTCAAATTATTACTAACAAAATTGTCAAAGCAATAATACCCTCCAGTTCACTTCAGTTCAATCACTCAATCATGTCCAATCCTCTGCGACTCTATTAACAGCAGCACTCCAGGCCTACCTGTCCATCACCAACTCCTGGAGTACACCCAAAAACCCATGTCTATCGAGTTGGTGATACCATCCAACCATCTCATCCTCTGTTGTCCCCTTCTCCTCCTGCCCTCCATCTTTCCCAGCATCAGGGTCTTTTCCAATGAGTCAGCTGTTTGCAAGAAGTGGCCAAAGTATTGGAGTTTCAGCTTCAAAATCAGTCCTATCAATGAACACCCAGGACTGATCTCCTTTAGGATGGACTGGTTGGAACTCCTTGCAGTCCAAGGGACTCTCAAGAGTCTTCTCCAACACCACAGCTCAAAAGCATCAATTCTTCAGAGCTCAACTTTCTTTACAGTCTAACTCTCACATCCATGCATGACCACTGGAAAAACCATAGCCTTGACTAGACAGACCTTTGTTCACAAAGTTATGTCTCTGCTTTTTAATATGCTCTCTGCTGCTGCTGCTGCTAAATCACTTCAGTCATGTCTGACTCTGTGCGACCCCAGAGATGGCAGCCAACCAGGCTCCCCTGTCCCTGGGATTCTCCAGGCAAGAACACTGGACTGGGTTGCCATTTCCTTCTCCAATGCATGAAAGTGAAAAGTGAAAGTGAAGTCACTCAGCCATGTCCAACCCTCAGCGACCCCATGGACTGCAGCCTTCCAAGCTACTCCATCCATTGGATTTTCCAGGCAAGAGTACTGTAGTGGGGTGCCATTGCTTTCTCCGAATATCTCTCTAGGTTGCTCATAACTTTCCTTCAAGGAGTAACTGTCTTTTAATTTCATGGCTGCAATCACCATCTGCAGTGATTTTGGAGCCCAGAAAAATAAAGTCAGCCACTGTTTCCACTGTTTCCCCATCTATTAACCATGAAGTGATGGGACCAGATGCCATGATCTTCATTTTCTGAATGTTGAGCTTTAAGCCAACTTTTTCACTCTCCTCTTTCACTTTCATCAGGAAGTTCCTTAGTTCACCTTTACTTTCTGCCATAATAGTGGTGTCATCTGCATGTCTGAGGTTATTGATATTTCTCCCGGCAATCTTGATTCCAGCTTGTGCTTCTTCCAGCCCAGTATTTCTCATGATGGACTCTGCATATAAGTTAAATAAGCAGGGTGACAATATACAGCCTTGACATACTCCTTTTCCTATTTGGAACCAGTCTGTTGTTCCATGTCCAGTTCTAACTGTTGCTTCATGGCCTGCCTACAGGTTTCTCAAGAGGCAGGTCAGGTGGTCTGCTATTCCCATCTCTTTCAGAATTTTCCACAGTTAATTGTGATCCACATAGTCAAAGGCTTTGGCATAGTCAATAAAGCAGAAATAGATGTTTTTCTGGGAATCTCTTGGTTTTTTGATGATCCAGCAGATGTTGGCAATTTGACCTCTGGTTCCTCTGCCTTCTAAAACCAGCTTTAAGATCTGGAAGTTCACGGTTCAAATATTACTGAAGACTGGCTTGGAGAATTTTAAGCATTTCTTTACTAACATGTGAGATGAGTGCAGTTGTGCGGTAGTTTGAGTATTCTTTTGCATTGCCTTTCTTTGGGACTGGAATGAAAACTGACCTTTTCCAGTCCTGTGGCCACTGCTGAGTTTTCCAAATTTGCTGGCATATTGAGTGCAGCACTTTCACAGCATCATCTTTCAGGATTTGAAATAGCTCCACTGGAATTCCATTACCTCTACTAGCTTTGTTTATAGTGATGCTTTCTAAGGCCCACTTGACTTCACATTCCAGAATGTCTGGCTCTAGGTGATTGATCACACTATCATCATTATCTCGGTCATGAAGATTTTTTCTGTACGGTTCTTTTGTGTATTCTTGCCACCTCTTCTTAATATTTCCTGCTTCTGTTAGGTCCATACTATTTCTGTCCTTTTTTGAGTCCATCCTTGCATGAAATGTTCTCTTAGTATCTCTAATTTTCTTGAAGAGATCTCTAGTCTTTCCCATTCTGTTGTTTTTCTCTATTTCTTTGCATTGATCACTGAGGAAGGCTTTCTTATCTTTCCTTGCTTTTCTTTGGAACTCTGCATTCAGATGCTTATAGCTTTCCTTTTCTCTTTTGCTTTTCACTTCCCTTCTTTTCACAGCTATTTGTAAGGCCTCCCAAGACAGCCATTTTGCTTTTTTGAATTTCTTTTTCTTCGGAATGGTCTTGATTCCTATCTTCTGTACAGTGTCACGAACCTCATTCCATAGTTCATCAGGCACTCTATCAGATCTAGTCCCTTAAATCTATTTCTCACTTCCACTGTATAATCATAAGGGATTTGATTTAGGTCATACCTGAATGGTCTAGTGGTTTTCTCCACTTTCTTCAATTTAAGTTTGAATATGGCAGTAAGGGGTTCATGATCTGATCTGGGACTATCAAATACAAAAGGAACCAGAAAAAAATGCATTCTCTCTACTTATAAAGTTGTTTTCCACTTAAAATAGTTATATACAATGTGCCAGTTCATTCACTTAAAATGATTCACCTCAGTGAATAATTTAGTGACTTCAGGATTTGTTTAATTTTCTTATATTGCACAGATATAATGATAGATATAAGAAGGTATTAAGTATGCTATTTCAGTTTAATTTACTGGCTTACAGTAGACTTTCAACCCCTGCAAACAAACATTTGTACCCTTTTAGTCTTAGCCTTAGCCTTAGTCTTTAAAATGTCCTACTGGCATTTTTAAAAAGGATCTGTGATATTACCAATTATATAATCTTTTTAATATTCAGAATATTAATGTGTAACTTACTTCTTTCAGATTTTGATTTGTAAAACATCAGTATGTCTCTTGCTTTTATTCTTCATATATGGCATAATGATTTGATATAGACTGAAATTTTGCCAGTAGTAAGACAAAAGTTCTTTAGTGAGTAGTCAAAGGCTCCAGACTCTTTAAGTCATTATGACATATCTTTCCCTCTTTCCTAGTTTTAGGTGGTGAATGATTAAATTTTACTTAGTTTCTAGACCTGGCAGGGAGATAGCGTGGAGACACATGCTGTAAGTTACTCATCCCATGGAGATAACAAATGGTTCATTAAGTACAACATATTTAATTATGAAATTATGGAGTGGAAGTAGTTTTTGAGTGCTTCTAGTTTAATCTTTCTTCCATTCAGGAACTGTGGTTAACATGCCAGATGGATGGTTCTTTAGCCACTGCTTAAGCATGTGTGGGGCCGAAGACAGCTTTTAAGAGAAACTGTTCACATGTGGGACTAGCAGAATGATTGCAAAATTCTTACCAATATTCGTCTAACAGGTGCTGCTTTTAAACTTACTCTCTTGGCTCCTAGTTGTACAACACAGTATCTGTTGGTTTTTTTCTTTTACTTCGCAATCTTTTTACATACGTTTAGTCTGTTATCATATCTCCATATATTTTCTACTCTCTAAATCAAGTCCTAAAAATCAGCTTGTGAAAATAATGTATTTGATTACATAATGATAAAAAATAAAAAGAGAATTACAGTCAGGAAAAATACCTGATTATAAAAGCAGTGCAACAATGGGAAGGACATATATGGTCTATATGCCATGATGGATTCTATGGTTGACTTTCTATTTGGGTTCTGTACTTTCCAGTAATCAAAGTGACAGCAGATGATATTATCACTTATACTAAGTTCCTCAGTGTAATCAAAAGTTTTCAACTGATGTAAATTTTGAAAGTATATATTAGATGGTAATCCATTTGTAAATCTCAGTGTTTTTTGTTTTTTGGTATTCTTTTAATACCCAAATTGGGTATTAAATTTTTAAGATTGAAGTATAGTTAAATTACAATGCTGTTTTACTTTCTGGTGTACAGCAAAGTGATTCAGTTTTTTATATGTATATATGTATAATTATATATGTATATATATGTGCATATATATATATTTTCAGATTCTTTTCCATTATGGATTATTATATGATATTGAATATAGTTCCCTATGCTATACAGTAGGTCCTTGTTGTATATCTATTTTATTTAAAAGTACATATCTATTAACCCCAAACTCCTAATTTCTCTCTCTCTTCCTCCTCCCTGCCCACCTCTTCTATTATCTTTGATAACCAAAAGTTTGTTTCCTATGTCTGTGAGTATATGTCTGTTTTGTAAATAAGTTGATCTGCATCACTTTTATATAGATTCCACACATTTAACTCAGTATTTTAATGAACAATGTTCTCAGTAACATTCCTTCAACAATCGTATTATCATTATTCCTGTGGCATTTGTCTCTAGAACTTTCACAACCTCTGATATATGTGGGGGGGGGAGAATTGAAACGTGTCTCTCATTTCCATGTGAATTAGAAAAAAAATGGACAGTGACTATTCATTTAATAAATCTTGGCATGCTGTCTGATGTGCCTCACAATCTAGGTTACAAGGATGCTGCAAGTCCCCAGGATGAGCCATGTCAAGAAATACGCTTAAACAGCGTTGAAAGACTCAGTAGGGCATTACCAGGTACTAAGATTCCTTCTCATCAAAGTAGTAATAATAGGATTCCTGCTGCTTGCAACCGTTTATATATCTTCATTAGTGCAAACGAGTGTAGATTGTACTTCAGAAGCCTCCATGTTCTCTTGAGAAGAAAACAGTTACCCACTCCAGTATTCTTGCTTAGAGAATCCCACGCACAGAGGAGCCTGCAGGCTGCAGTCCATAGAGTTGCACAGAGTCAGACATGACTGAAGTGACTAAGCAGCAGGAGTGTTTTCTTTCTTTTTTTTTTTTTTTTAATTTTAAAATCTTTAATTCTTACATGCGTTCCCAAACATGAACCCCCCTCCCACCTCCCTCCCCATAACATCTCTCTGGGTCATCCCCATGCACCAGCTCCAAGCATGCTGTATCCTGCATCAGACATAGACTGGCGATTCAATTCTTACATGGTAGTATACATGTTAGAATGTCATTCTCCCAAATCATCCCACCCTCTGCCTCTCCCTCTGAGTCCAAAAGTCCATTATACACATCTGTGTCTCTTTCCCTGTCTTGCATACAGGGTCGTCATTGCCATCTTCCTAAATTCCATATATATGTGTTAGTATACTGTATTGGTGTTTTTCTTTCTGGCTTACTTCACTCTGTATAACCGGCTCCAGTTTCATCCATCTCATCAGAACTGACTCAAATGAATTCTTTTTAACGGCTGAGTAATACTCCATTGTGTATATGCACCACAGCTTTCTTAGGAATGAAAGTACTCACTGCAAAAGTTCAGTCTAGTTCTAACAAATTAAAATTTATTTTTTTTCTCCTTTTTCCCTTTTACCCCTACAATGGGGTCAAAAAATTAAATTGAAAATTAGATGATTTGTTCTTTTTAATAGTTCCAAAGTGACAGAAATAGTTTTAAAAATATTTGTTAGGGCAAAACTCATCATTTCTGCATCAGTCTATTCATAGAGTGTGTTTATTCATAACATGGCTGATTTTGAATTAATGGGTAATGCAGTCATTATCCATCAGAACCTTCTAACCATGTGTCACTCTGATTGCTGCAAGTGGACATTTCTAAAGGTAAATTATAATCCTTGTAACAATAGTTTTGTATTAGGAGATATTTAGGCTCTCCCTGACATTCTTTATCTTGAAAATAGTAAAATGAAACTTATTTGATAAAAAGTTGAAGGGTTAATGCGGCCACAATAGGGAAAGTGGAGATGTGCTGCTTGCAAACAGGATGTTCTGCCAAGGAGATGGACACAGCCTTGAGATTAATGGTCCCTTGCAAATAAGGGAACATTCCCTTCTTGTGATAAGGGCTCTGGACAGACTCTGCAGTAAGCCGGAATTTCACTCCCTTTTGCTGTACGATAACATTTATGCACATGCGCTGTACTGAATAAGTTTGGTCATACAGTCTGGAATTCTGCCCAGGGGAACTATATAAAAATAAACCATGAGCTTGCTTGCTTGTGCAGTTATTATTTTTCCTCTGGCCAGAGTGTGTCTGTCTCTTGTATGTCTTATGTCTTGTTCTATGTCATTTCACTTGTAATCTCCAGAAATCTCCTACAAAAGTCCTGTTTAATCTAAACAAAACAGCTCTGCATAAAATAGAACAAACATAATTATATCTTTGTGTCCCTGTGATGAGTTGCTTCAGTCATGTCCAACTCTTTGCAACCCTGTGGACTGTAGCCCACCAAGCTTCTCTGTCCATGGGATTCTCCAGGCAAGAATTCTGGAGTGGGTTGCCATGCCAGGGGGTCTTCCTAACCCAGGGTCAAATCTGCGTCTCTGCATTGGCAGGTGGGCTCTTCACTACTAGCGCCACCTGGGAAGCCTGATTGTATCTTAAAGAATATTAAATTAAATAAAATTTGCCAGCTGTGTTGCTGAAGAAAATGTAAACTAATTGAAAATAACCAAGTTGATTAGAAATTCAGGATTGTTGAGGTTTACAGGAAAGCATTGCCATTGCTTTTCTCTGTGCTTGTGTAGAAGGCCAGCACTCACACAAAAAGAGTGATGTGAAACTACTTGGTTAATGCCTCCATAGAGTCAAATTAGAACATTTAGCCTCCAAAGAAAATTGTTCAGTTTGAATTATCTGGTTCGTCTCTAATTTTTTGCTGTCTCTTTTCATCTGGTCTTTTCACATGCCTTTTCTTCAGGCTAAAGATAATGAGCCCTGACTGTGATTTCAACATCTCAGCATAAATAAAGAAATAAGTACCCAGAGACACTTTCTCATGTTTGTTTTCTTATTATGTATCTGATCCTTAGTTTTGCAAATGGTAGTCTATTCAAGTCAGTACTATTATAAATTTTAGCTAGTCAAGCAATTGTAAAATACTAAGCTGCATAATAGGAATTATTCGTGTTAAAGTTAAGTAATAACAGGATGAATTCTGCAGCCATTTTCTGTCACAAGAGGCTTCTGCCATGCTATTCAAGAAGGAAGCTGGAGATCAGAAGTTGGAGGTGAGGGTCAAACATTACAGGAGTGGTTCTAATCAGTTTCTAGCATGGAGGGGGAGAAGCATGTAGGCTATAGGCAGGATTTTAAATTCTTTATACTGACATCTTCCGTTTAGAGATTCTAACTGCAAAGAGGGTATGTGTCCTCAGGAACCAAACCAAGTCCCTTTGGTACTTCAAGGCTTGGAACCTTTGAGATGAAGTCCTTGAGTGTCCTGTTGCAGAGAGAACTCACAGAGTGCCAGGAGGAGGAACACAGTTGGAAATGTGCAGTTTCTATATTGGCAAAAAATTAAGAGGTGTGAAAACTGAGTATCTGGGGAAGTACATGGTTTGGAGTTTTGATAGATAAAAAGGCAGAATGGAATGCATTCAGTTTACAATGTGTCTTTTAAAAGTTGTATTTACTTCTCCTAGTGTCCTTGGCTTCAGATGATGAATGCTGTGAACAGGCAGTGGATTAGATGCTTTTAAGAAGAAACATATAGTGCACAAAGCACAATCAGAGCTGTGATAGATAAGTTCAGCTCTGTCTAGTGCTCTTGGTTTATTGGTCCCTCAGAGACTGGCTAGAAAGTACCACAGGAAAGATATTTTTAGGCTGTAGGCAGTTGAAGTGCTATAGTGAGATCACTTATTAATCTTTAAACAGTACTATCTGCTATTGTGTGTGTGTTTTAGAGTCTAATTTATCTTACTTTCTACTGCTGGCACAGGATATAAGGTCACATTCATAAGAACAATTAAATAGCACTGTAACAAAAGGTGAAGAAAAGCTGCTAGAAGTACTAAATCTTTGACCAACTGCATAATTATAAATTAAACTGAAGTCCACTATTAGGCTAATAAACTGTTCATGTGTGTATGTGTTCTACCCTATATTGCAAATATTATCACAGGATAATGCACACTTGCATGACGTGAAAACAATATACAGAAAAGTCACTGGTCTGACTGCGAACAAAAATAAATTTCCTTTGGTTTAAATTTTTCTGGTTCATTAAAAAGCTATCATGAAGGACATGTACATTTCTAGTAGAATTTGAGTATCTGTGTTATTATACTTTTTTGGTAAATTTTAGTATTTATTATTATTATTTTTTAGTTTTTTATTTTTAAAATTTTAAAATCCCTAATTCTTACATGCATTCCCAAACATGAACCCCCCTCCCACCTCCCTCCCCATATATATATATATATATATTTTTTTTTTTTTTACTTTACAATATTGTATTGGTTTTGCCATACATCAACATGAATCCGCCACAGGTGTACACGTGTTCCCCATCCTAAACCCCCCTTCCTCCTCCCTGTACCATCCCTCTGGGTCATCCCATTGCACCAGCCCCAAGCATCCTGTATCCTGCATCGAACCTAGACTGGCAATTCGTTTCTTATATGATATTATACATGTTTCAATGCCATTCTCCCAATCTTGACGTCTAATAGCTTTGTTTTTCTCTTGTAAAATATGGAAAGACTTCTAAAAAACACAGTATAATAACACAGATATCCCAACTCCTAATTTATCCCTCTCCTTTCTTCCCTGGTGGCTCAGATGGTAAGGAGTCTACCTGTAGCGTGGGAGACCCAGGTTCAATCCCTAGGTTGGGAAGATCCCCTAGAGAAGGAAATGGCAACCTACTCCAGAATTCTTGCCTGCAAAATCCCACGGAGAGAGGAGCCTGGTGGGCCACAGTCCATGAATTCGCAAAGAGTCAGACACGACTGAGCCACTGCACTGTATCCTTTGGTAACCATCAGTTTGTTTTCTATGTATTTGACTCTATTCCTGTTTTGCAAATGAGTTCATTTGCATTATTTTTTATATTCCTCACATAATATCATCGTCTCTATGACTTCACTGCAAATGGCAGCATTCCATTGTTTTGTATGGCTTAGTAGTAGTCCGTCCGATACATGTATCACATCACCTTAATCCAGTCGTCTGTTGATGGGCACTTGCATTGCTTTCATATCTTGACTCTTATGTTAATAAATAGAGCCACTATGCCTATTAGGATTCATGTATATTTTTAAATAAGAGTTTTCATCTCTTCTGGATATATACCCAGAAGTGATATTGCTAGATTATGATAACTCTATTTTTAATTTTTTGAGGAAGCTTCATATTGTTCTAATATGAACATTGTTCTGATGTTGAAGCTGAAACTCCAATACTTTGGCCACCTCATGCGAAGAACTGACTCATTTGCCAAGACCCTGATGCTGGGAAAGATTGAAGGCAGGAGGAGAAGGGGACGACAGAGGATGAGATAGTGGATGTCATCACTGACTGGATGGACATGAGTTTGAGTAAACTGTGGGAGTTGGTGATGGACAGGGAGGCCTGACGAGCTGCTGTCCACGGGGTCACAAAGAGTTGGACAGGACTCAGTGACTGAACTGAAGTGAACTGAATATATTGTTCTCAATAGTGGCTGTACTAGTTTATATTCCCACCAACAGTATAGAAGGATTCCCTTTTTTCCACACCTTCTCCAGCACAAATTGTAGACTTTTTGACTGTGGCCATTGTGACCAGTGTGAGGTGATACTTCGTTGCACTTTTGATTTGCATTCCTCTAATAATTAGCAATATTGTTATTGTTGTCCAGTAACTGTGATGTCTGACGTTTGTGACCTCATGAACTAGTCTAGCATGCCAGGCTTCCCTGTCCTTCACTGTCTCCCACAGTTTGCTCAAACTCATGTCCATTGAGTTGGTGATGCCACCCAACCATCTCATCCTCTATCATCCCCTTCAATATCGAGCATCTTTTCATGTGCCTAGTGACCATTTGTGTGCCTTCTTTGGAGAAACATCTATTAAGGCCTTCTGCCCATTTTTGACTGGATTGTTTTTCATTTTTTGATGCTGAGTTGTAGGAGCTGTTTGTATATTTTGGAAATTAATGCGCTGCTGATCACATCATTTGCAAATGTTTTCTCCCATTCCATGTGTTGCCTTTTTATTTGTGGTTTCCATTGCAGTACAAAAGCTTTTAAATGTTACTAGGTGCCATTTGTTTATTTCTGCTTTTATTTCTCTTATCTTAGGAGACTGATCTAAGAAAATGTTGCTCTGATTTATGTCAGAGAATGTTTTGCCTATGTTCTCTTCTAGGATTTTTCTGGTGTCATGTCTTATGTTTATGTCTTTAAACCATTTCAAGTGTATTTTGTATATTGTGTGAAGCAGTGTACTAACTATATTGATTTATATGAGGCTATCCAGTGAGAAATTGATATATTTCACCATACCCCTTAGGTAGAAACATCATCTGACTTTATGAAATATATTGCTAAACATTTTCCATCATGGAAGAGAGGGACATATGCATGCATTTCTTTCCTTATTATTTGGAAATGTCCCACAATTCAGACTTCATCATCCTGAATATCTTTAAGAAAAAAGGTAGAAATTCCATTGTTATGTGGCAAACTATTGCTATCTATTTCATGCTTCTCTATAATATATTCCTTCTGCATTTGATTTAGAACAACAGCATCAGCCATTTGGCCACCAAATCATGCTGTGGCTTAGGTACACTGTGGAGATTAGACTGCATTTCTAGCAGCAGCAGAGACCTGAGCAAAAGCAAAAAAAAAAAAAAAAAAAAAAGCGTGGCCTTTTTATTGAATCCATCAATCTTAGAAGTGTGTATGTTGCTGTCTCTCACTGATTAGCAGATTTTAATATTTGTCCAGGGAAGTTAATACAGTTCATGGAGATATTGTCATATGAACAACTGTTTCAGTTAATGATACATTTGTTGTCTCAATGAAAGTTTGTGTGGTGGGTTTGGTTTTGTTTAAACTTTTAAAATCGAGCTTGGTGTATGGTTTCAACAAACCCCTTAAAAGCTAATATCTGATCACCTATTTCCTGTCTTTTTTCAATATTCAGTTCAGTTCAATTCAGTTCAGCTGCTCATTTATGTCCGACTCTTTGTGACCCCATGGACTGCAGCATGCCAGGCTTCCCTGTCCATCACCAACTCCCTAAGTTTACTCAAACTCATGTCCACTGAGTCAGTGATGCCATCCAACCATCTCATCCTCTGTTGTCCCCTTCTCCTCTAGCCTTCAATCTTTCCCAGCATCAGGGTCTTTTCCAATGAGTCAGTTCTTCACATCAGGTGGCCAAAGTATTGGAGTTTCAGCTTTAGCATCAGTCCTTCAGTGAATATTGTCAATTTTATTGCTCACTTATAAACCATCATGACTCTAATACACTTTACCCATGTAAGAACGTAATGGCTTCTGTGCGTGTGTGCTTAGTCACTTGTGTCTGACTCTCTGCAGCCCCATCAACTACAGCCTGCCAGGCTCCTCTGTCCATGGAATCTTCCAGGCAAGAATACTGGAGTGGATTGCCATTTCATACTCCAGGGGATCTTCCCAACCCAGGAGTCGAACCTGCCTCTTTTTCATTTCCAGTATTGGCAGATGGGTTCTTTACCACTAGCACCACCAACGGATTCTATCACAGATAAATTGCATATTGCTTTTCTTTTTTAAAAATTATTCATTTATGTTTTATTTATTTTTTTACTTTATAATATTGTGTTGGTTTTTGCCATACTTCAACATGAATCCGCCACGGATGTACACGTGTTCCCAATCCTGAACCCCCCTCCCACCTCCCTCCCCATACCATCCCTCTGGGTCATCCCAGTGTACCAGCCCCAAGCATCCTATATCCTGCGTCGAACCTAGACTGGTAATTCATTTCTTATATGATATTATACATGTTTCAATGCCGTTCTCCCAAATCATCCCACCCTCTCCCTCTCCCAAGAGTCCAAAAGACTGTTCTATACATCTGTGTCTCTTTTGCTGTCTCGCGTTGCTTTTCTGTTATACATGTTTGTAAGAAATGTATACTTATATATTGTTTTGTTTGTTCAGTCAGTAGCTTTCTTAATACTCTGAACTGATACACTTTGCACATCCCTGTACTGTTGATTTCACAACTACGTTTTTTTTTAGCAGAAAGTCCGCTCCTAGCTGTTTAGCGACACGATGCCATATGTTGCTTTCTGCAGTGCAACGATGTGGAGCACCTCCGTGATGAAGTCTGGACTTCTTCCAAAGAAGGAAAGTGATATCACCCTTCTGTTGAACTATGAAGTTCTCCACTCGCGCAGTGTCTTCCCCAGCAGAAAATGAGCATTGTTCACGGACAGGTTCCTTTAGATAAGGTCTAAGTGAAATGAATCAATTGGAGGGAGTCAATTCAATGCCAATTTCCATTTCAGTGGCAGGCTAATTGCTTGCTCTGTACGATTTCTGCACCTTTTTTTTTTTTTTTTTTTGAGAGGGGAGATAAAATTTCTAGCCACATACCCCAAAGCAATTCATATGTTACATTTGGTTGTTTTCAGTGTTGATGTGCTTGTGTTGGTTTCCAAAAACACTCCCATGAAGAATCAGTGTGGTTGTTCGCAGCATCTTTTTAATTATACAGGAATCGGGGCAGGTGCCATGCTTGTGGTCACTCTGGTTTTCATTGCTTATCTTTGTATTGATGGAAAAACCCATGAACATAAGAAATATTAGCTCTTTTGAAATCAGACATACGTAATACATCTCACACATTTACATTTGTCAGGCTGCTTCATGAGGGATGGTAATTTGAAGAAATATTTCCTGTAAAATTTTAAAATGGGGTTGAAAATTATACCACACTGCTTATCAGCATGTTGCATATGTGGTGGAAATAATAGGATCCTGGTATCTGATTTAAATAAACCAAGCACTAGTAGTACAAAACAAAAAGGAGCCACACACTCTTCATAGTACACCATGCCAAGTATTGCTATGGTCACAGCAGCCCATGGAAACACATTGTTGCAGAGAATCCTTTCAGTCCCTGGACACTGATGTTTTCAGAAGAAAAATAATGATAGTAATCCTCCTTGGATATGTTTTCTTTGAAACATACCGCAGAGTTTATCAGAAACTAAGAAATGCTGTGCAGTCTGGGGGAAGCCCAGAACTTTCCAAAGAGTCTTACAGTTATTTTGTAGAGCTATTGCCCACGGTGTTGGGAGGTCACATTTCCCTTTGTGCATTGACTTATTAAGGCATATATAGATACTTGTTTATTCATTTTTATTCTCACTTCTGTTTTTATGTGACAGCTCACTTTTGCAATTTTTGTCTTTATTTCATTCAGATGGTTTTAACTAGAAAAGATTTTATTTAAAAGATGCTTTTTGTCCCCTTCTTCATTTTCCATTCACTCTTTAAATCCAGTTTCTTTGTTTACACCTGTTTTGGCACTGTTCTTTCCTGGAATGAGGTTGGGAATGTTCAAGCACTACAGAGATATATAGAACTGCTTTTGAATCTGAATTGCAACACTTAATTGTGGGCAATACTTAAGGTTGGACTGCTTATTTAAATTCTTCATACCCCAGTGTTTTTAAGTGGGCATGCTGATGATATCACAGAATCATAAGAATTGAATGTAATAATTCTGTGGCAATAATAAACCCAACACAGAATAATTATTTCCTAAACAGGTATTTTTATTATTGTTGCTGAACTACAATTCTGATGGACTTTCTTAACTGATACTGTCATTATTTAATTCTTGTTGAAAATCCTCCCCTTGCCTTTATGTCACACAGACTCCAAACTAGTGCTGTTCCAATGCTGGGCACACTGTCTCTCTAGACTTTGCTCACAAGTCTCTCACCATCTCTATGTGGTCTCCCAATCCCAAGTGTCCTGCCCATTGGTCTGCTGGTAGATGGTGCAGATTGGAGCATTTTGTTGCTTGCATTCTGCAGAGTCTTCCCAGGACTTTCTTGAAAGATCAGATACTTGCCTTTCCTTATACCACCTCATTATGCTGCATTAATCAGAAGAGGGTAATTGTTTGCATATTTGCCTCTTCCACTTGATGGTGAACTCCGTGTTCACTGAGTCCCTGAGGTACAGGGTGCAATGAGTATGGTGCTGGCATGTACACAATATTACTTGAACAGACTGGGAAAAGATTACTTAGCTTTAGCAATCCTTCCATATCTCTGAGAACTCATCTAGCTCCTTTCTGTGTTTCCATCCCCAAGTACAGCAAATTTTTATAAAGTTTTGACTTTTTGTTTTTTATTCTATCCACTCCATCCTCAGTCACATCTAGTCATTGCAAAGGCTTCAGATGATGCACTGGTGCCATTCCCTAATCATCCTGACCATTCTGGCCCCAGAATCTCTTTATATCCATCTGCTAAATATTTCAACTAATAAAATCAACATCATCTTAAGCTCTGTTTTCCCACTACAAATTCTTCCCTTTCCATGCTACTCTCATCCAATAAAAATGTTTTTCCTACAGCAACACTTTTCTTCCTTTAACTCATTCCTAAAGATTATAAATTATTATGATTTCATGTCACAGTTTTGTAGAACTCCATTGCTTACAAAGCTCTTTAACAAATGTTATTTCATTGCATCCTTTAAAAGCCCTCAAGTAATATTATTATTTCAGATTTATTAAACAAGCTATCTTTTCCAGTTCCATAAAACTTTCCTGCATATAATTTATAATAATAGCAAGAGCTATTATTTATCTCTGCCTAATTTTACTTTCTTCATATTTTTGAATTCTTGCAATAATGCTCCAAGGCTGTTGTTTCCCACAAAAGGGCCATCTGAGTTTTTAGAAATTAAAAAATAATAATAATACTTGACAGATCCTCTTAACTGAACTTTCTCCAATTTATTCCTCCCTTCAGTTCTACTCAATAAATAGTTATTGAGTTATTTTCCTACTATGCTGTTCGTATGGTATCACTCTGCTCATAACATACTTTAGTGAATAGCCACTGCTTACTAACACTGCCTACAAATAGTGGATATTTCCTACCATGACGTTTAAAGTCCAGGATAAAATGGTCCAAAATTACATTTCAAGGCTTATGGCAGATTTTCCAATATCCTGCAAAACGTTATAACTAAGTCTAACTTTCCACTATAAAGTTCCCACACTTTACAACATGAATTTTTACTCATGCCAGTATCTGTCCAAAAGAAATTCTTCCCCGTATCCTTCTGTTGGCTTCTAGACCTGTCTTTAATATACGTTTTACTGAAGAATCTCTAATACATCATACTTGGAAAAAAAAAAAAAGAAGAAATGGTAATTTCTTCTACTGAATTCTCAAGATACTTGCACTTTCTGAAGTTACCTTGAAGATCATTATCTTTTCGTCTTAAATTTTTGCTTGTCTTATTCCTGTTATTCTTTGAATGTTTGATACTATTGGGTAAATTAAGTCACACTACATAAACCTCTGTTACAGAAATGACCTAAGTCCAGTAAAATAAACTTTTAAAAAATGTTCAGTTTAAAAAATCCAGAACTTTAGAGTATATAATACCAAAGTTTAGCTCAAATGTAAGCATTAAAGAGAGAAGAGTAAAAATGAAAGTGAAGTTCCTACTGGCGTTTAGGCACCGAATCTAGCTGATAAAGGAGAGAAGCAAGAAGAGCCCAAAGCATTTCTAGAGATGGAAAAGAATGAAAAAACCACTCAAGTTCCACTCCTCTCTTTTACTATGTATGTGATCTAATGGGGGCATACACACAGCACCATGTCTGCCGACATCCATGTCAGAATTTCCTTAACATTGTACAGCCAGATAACAATAACCTGCACAATGTGAAACATAACAACATTCTCAGAGGACTTCTTATGAAATCCACGTAAAGTTTTTGTCTTTGTCATTGAAAAAATTTCAAATACCCAACGGCTATGATATCTTGCTAGGAATTACAGGCACCTTTACTTTTTGATCCCTGATGTCAATGTAATATCTAGCTCACAAATCTTCATAGTCAAATCAGGTAGAGAATGATGTGAACAATTGGCACAGCCACATTTGTTTTTCTTATTATTGCTTGAGAACCTTATCTCTCCCCTCAGGTGTTAGAGAACATTATCTCTCTATATGTAGATATCTATATCTCTCTATATATGTGTGTGTGAGAAACTGTAGCATCTAATTTATCACCTTCCTTTACAACAAATTTAACAAAAAACGGAAGTACATTCAAACTGAAGTGATATCATTACTTTGATCTTTGTTAAAATAATGTAGTATCCTCTCATGTTGGCTTTACATCAGCTGTTTTTAAAAAACATTTTTCCAGTTGTAATCCATCTTTGTAAAAACTAACCGCAGTGATTTTCACAAAACAGCAAAATAGCTTAGGCAAGAGAAGACAGTGGAAAATAATTTTATTTGCTACACCCACTCCCAAAGTAGGATTGGCATAGGAAACTGTCTAAATCTGTGCATTTTATTGTTTAGGAAATTGGTCCTTACATCAGACATCCTTTATGACTGGAATTTTGATGACTTGATTGATACACTTTGGTAGAGTTCAGAGCTTAAATTACTTCGTGCGTAACGTCGGGAAGCAGTAAATGCCTGCATATACTCTCCAAAGACATACAGGTTTGTTTTCCTCTAGATCCAAGGCAAGTTTCCACACAAGACCATGATACCATTTTGCTGTTCTGACTGTAGAATATTATGAGTCTTTAGAGTAAAGAGAAAGGTTTTGATTGAGAACAGCTGAAGACTTGTAACATGGGTTGGGCTTGAATGCATTGGTTCTCAAATACGGTGCCTCTCTGAAGATACTTTCAGCTAATCATGGGCTCTGTATTAGACGCATATGTGAACAGCAATGTGGAACATCCACCTCACAGAGCACCTTGAAAAATTGTCTACTTAGGTAGGATACCTATCTTCAGACTGATGTCAAAGGGGCAGGTGGGGGTACAGGGAGTAGTGTAGCTATTTCTTTACTAACTCAACTTCTAACTTGGGCTAGATTTCCTAAGTGTAGGATTGTTTTGTTTTACTCAAGTGTTTCTCACATATGTTATTATGTTCAGGAATTTTATTTCTATCTGTACTTCAGTTGTATAAAATAGTCAATTGCTACTTTAAAAACACACAATGCTCTAATTATAGACATCAATATGTGAAGAGTATGTCCAAGTCTTCATCCTACTAGTGAAAAATGAGGCTTCTGAAAATTATACTTGATCTAATTAAAAAGAATTTTTTTCTTGCAAGCCACTCCCATCCCCATGGATAAATGCAAATGTGCTGTAGGCAGCATAGGCTCTGGTAGTGACAGGAGCAAGAGGAACCCAGGAGTGAGGAAACTGTAACGTGTCTTGGCTCATTTAAGAAACCTTTGTACCTCGGATTGTTCTTGCTATCCTTCTTGGCCTGCTTCACTTGATTCTAGCTGACCTCAAGACATTCTTGGTTTAGGTCAAAAAGCTGGTTGTGTTCAAAATGGCTTTCTTTCCCATGACTCCCTTCCATATTAACCCTCATGTGATAACCATAATCAGTCCCCTTCACTTGAATTTTAATTCCTATGCATCTGTATTGCCATGTCATAGCTGTTAATATTATAGAGAAAACAGGTGACATTTGCTCCAACAACATAATGATTAGAGCTGACAGCACAAATATAAACCGACCTAGATGACAGAGATGATTCCTTCTCCCTCTAGCTGGCTTTAGTCATTGGTGCGGCATGTGGTGGGCTCAGAACTGCCACCGTGGAGGGGACCGGTTATGGCACTGGAAATGGCACTTACAGGTCAATTACATCAGTCGCTTGCAGTGAAAGACTGCAAAAGAAGATGAAATGCGCAAATTATTAATATTGACAGAAGATTGGCAACAAAATATAAATTATGAGGAGCTGATTTAATAATTCTCATTCAGTTCAGTTCAGTCGCTCAGTTGTGTCCGACTCTTTGTGACCCCATGAATCACAGCACGCCAGGCCTCCCTGTCCATCACCAACTCCCGGAGTCCACCCAAACCCATGTCCATCAAGTCGATAATGCCATCCAAGTATCTCATTCTCTGTCATCCCCTTCTCCTCCTGCCCTCAATCTTTCCCAGCACTGGGGTCTTTTCCAATGAGTCAGCTCTATGCATTAGGTGGCCAAAGTATTGGAGTTTCAGCTTCAGCATCAGTCCTTCCAATGAACACCCATGACTGATCTCATTTAGGATGGACTGGTTGGATCCCCTTGCAGTCCAAAGGACTCTGAAGTCTTCTTCAACACCACAGTTCAAAAGCATCCATTCTTTGGCGCTCAGCTTTCTTCACAGTCCAACTCTCACATCCATACATGACCACTGGGAAAACCATAGCCTTGACTAGATGGACCTTTGTTGGCAATGTAATGTCTCTGCTTTTAAATATGCTGTCTAGGTTGGTCATAACTTTCCTTCCAAGGAGTAAGCGCCTTTTAATTTCATGGCTGCAATCACCATCTGCAGTGATTTTGGAGCCCAGAAAAATAAAGTCAGCCACTGTTTCCACTGTTTCCACATCTATCTGCCATGAAGTGATGGGGCCAGATGCTATGATCTTAGTTTTCTGAATGTTGAGCTTTAAGCCAACTTTTTCTCTCTCCTCTTTCACTTTCATCAAGAGGCTCTTTAGTTCTTTCTTCTTCACTTTCTGCCATAAGGATGGTGTCATCTGCATATCTGAGGTTATTGATATTTCTCCCAGCAATCTCCATTCCAGCTTGTGCTTCCTCCAGCCCAGCATTTCTCATGTTGTACTCTGCATAGAAGTTAAATAAGCAGGGTGACAATATACAGCCTTGACGTACTCCTTTTCCTATTTGGAACCAGTCTGTTGCTCCATGTCCAGTTCTAACTGTTGCTTCCTGACCTTTATACAGGTTTTTCAAGAGGCAGGTCATACCATAAATTGGGTATTAAAAATGGAACAAGGAAGAAATTAAAACTGTACTGACACTGTCACCTTAAAGAAGAAACCAATAGATAAAATAATTTTTAATATTGATAATAAGGAAAATATGGGTTTAAGTACAATTATTTCCTAAAACATAAGGATCCACTTATCGATGAACAAAAACTATTTTAGAAAAAAATCCATAAATTGATGACCAAAAATAAAGAAATAGAAACAGCTATAAAAAGTAAATACGGTAAATTGATGTGAAAAATAAACCACATCAGAAAGTTATGACCAACTTAGGCACCATATTAAAAAGCAGAGACGTTACTTTGTCAACAAAGTTCCATCTAGTCAAGGCAATGGTTTTTCCAGTGGTCATATATGAATGTGAAAGTTGGACTATAAAGAGGGCTGAGTGCAGAAGAATTGATGCTTTTGAACCATGGTGTTGGAGAAGACTCTTGAGAGTCCCTTGGATTGCAATGAGATCTAACCAGTCCATTCTAAATGAGATCAGTCCTGGGTATTCATTGGAATGACTGATTTTGAAGCTGAAACTCCAATACTTTGGCCACCTGATGCAAAGAGCTGACTCATTTGAAAAGACCCTGATGTTGGGAAAGATGGAAAGCAGGAGGAGAAGGGGACAACAGAGGATAAGATGGTTGGATGGCATCACCGACTCAATGGACATGAGTTTGGGTAAACTCCGGGAGTTGGTGATGGACAGGGAGGCCTGGAGTGCTGCAGTTCATAGGGTCACAAAGTTACTGTATAACTGTTAATCATATGTATAATATACATATATATAACATATGTATAATAGGTATATTATGATTATATGTATATATCATATGTACCACTGTTAATCATGTATAGTAACTATCTAAGAACTATAATGGACTTTTCCCAATTAAAGTTTTAAAGATTTATGATTTTAGTAGGGTTTTGGAGAACAGACCCTCTTGTAGGTTTATTGTTGCTCACAGGCAAAACATTTCTAGAGAACTCTGTGACCACATGGGTTGATATTGATGCAAGAAATTATTAAATTTAATGCATTAAAAAATTTTATTCCAGGAATTGATCTTAATGAAACCATCATAAATATAGACAAAAATTTGCAAGAGTATTCATTATTCTATCTTTTCAATAGTGTCATATTGGAAATTATGTTTATGTCCAGTAATAGGAAACTGGTTAAATAAATGTTGGTTCATTCATTAACAGATTCATCTACTGTAAAATTATTAAAATATATTTTCTAATAATAGCTACTGAATTGGAACTATAAATCATACTTTCATTGTTGTTTAGTTGCTAAGTTATGTCCAGCTCTATGAGACCCCATGGACTGTAGCCCACCAGGATTCTCTTTCCATGGGATTTTTCAGGCAAGAATACTGGAGTGGTTTGCCATTTCCTTCTCCAGAGAATCTTCACTACTCGGGGATCGAACCTGTGTCTCCTGCCTAAGCTGGAGCATTCTTTACTGGTGAGTCACTAGGAAAATGATACTTTTAGGTGCCATCAAGAAGAAAGGGAAAAAATGGCAAAATTATCAACCTTGTTCTTATTTTGTCAGTCATTCCATATTACTGACAGTTTTTTAAAGTGCTATATATTGGTTTTCACAGCTCCCCTTCTTTATGAATTCTAGCTTTGTTTAATGAAGAGGACCTGATATTGTTTACAGACATTTTAAATCATTGTCTTTGGCCATAAAGTTTAAGTCTATAATCATAGATGAATAGGTGAGAAAGAAAGTACATTAAAAAGTTTTAATTTAATATAATAATTTTAAAGAATCACATAGGAGAAAAGTTGCTATCTGGTAAGATAAAAAAAAAATTATGATAAGGACATAATCCACTTTCCTGAAATCTCACTAAAAGCTCACTAAGAGTTGAAAACACAGAATCTTATTTATAAGAGACAACCTAAGATGGATGATATAATGATATAATAAACAGATAACATAGGGGAATGAAGAAGAGATTTATTTTGTCAGTAGGAAATGATATCCTATTTCATTGATTCTAAGTAAGTCACATTTCTCCTTACTCCCACCCCAATTTAAGTGCTCTGAAATTGGAATTAAACCAAATGGGACTTTACAGCCATCATCAGCCATGGGGAAGTGATGACATGATTGACACACTTTTAAATTCTGGAAAGATCAAGAAAATAGTTTCTTAGAGGCAATGAAGCTCTGAAGAATGTATACGTAGAAATGGTGATAAAAAAACATTTTATATTGAAAGTTTAGAAATTGAAGGTTTTTTCATAGATTATTGAAGCAAGAATGGATCATGTTGATGCATGGTAAGTCCCTTCTGTTGTGTCTGACTCTTTATGACCCCATGGATTGTAGCATGCCCAGCCCCTCTGTCCATGGGATTCTCCAGGCAAGAACACTGGAGTGGATTGCCATGCCCTCCTCCAGGGGATATTTTCCCCACCTGGGGATCGAACCTGTGTCTCATATTTCTCTTGCACTGGCAGGCAAATTCTTTACCACTATTGCCATTAATTCATTTTCCTCACTTTATAAATGAAGATACAAAAACGTAGCATTGTTAAGTGGGTCAGCCAAAGTCATAGCTCAAAGTTAGTGACAGTTAAGAGGCAGATTAAGTTAGTGGCAAATTCACAACCAGAGGCAAAGCCTTTGCTGTTTGGAGAATTGTGAAGTTTAGGGCCTGTGATGTAGCAGAAGGAACATGATTAGTTGAAACAGCAGGTAATTTGGGGAAGGTGAGTGGTGGAGTAACTAAAATTAATAGTGAATTCAACTATGGAGACTTAACTGGCACTGTGAAAAATTTACCATGTCTTTCTACCTATTTAACAAACTGATGTAAGAGGAAAATATTGTCTATAATGGTGACAGGATGCGGAGGAGGATCATGAAAGATGTTTTATCCTGCGGATTTTAAGTCAAGGTTTGTCTCAGACCCTTTTTTCTTGTCTGTGTTAAACATGATTGACATCTTTTTTGTAGTTACTTCTTTGAAAGTGGATCTGATACAAAGTTTAAATTTTAAGAAAAAAAATTGGAAAATAAAAAAATGTCATATTCAGAATATTCTAAATAAGATTTTTCTAATAAATTATATATGGTATCCTTCAGGGTAAATTTTGAATGTCTCCTAGCTTAATATTCCTCCAGAAATTGATAAGTATTTAAGTATCTTCAAAAGTTTAAATGTGATAATGGCACTTTAAAAAATATTTTTAACTTGCATAATTCAAATTCTAAGTCATTTCTGAGCCTATAAGTGAAAAATATGGCCTACTTAGAAATAGTGCAGGGTAAGTGAAGAAAATGCTGGTCTAAAAGTTGGCATTGGGATCTATTTTGAGGTCTTTTAACTAGTCCTCTAAACTTGGAAAAGTTTAAAAATTCTGTTTTTTAGGTTCCTTGTTATAAGATACATAATCAGACTAGAATTATGATGTCCACAGTGCTAATACTGATTGCTTACATAATTTAAAAATTGAATCATATTACATGAATTAATCCTGTGAGTAAAATTAACTAGAAAATCCCTTGAGGTTTCTGTGAAATTGGCCAATATTTGACTAGTAGATATGTTGGCTGTTTATACAATTTAACCTAGTAGTAGTAAAATATGAATTTGCTCACCAAGATTTTCATCAGACAATATATAGAGAGAAATTTAATCCACAAATGTCAGCATTCAAACAATGAAAAGAAACAGATATCTCTGATACTGAGACCTGTTATGTGACAGTTTGTGGGAAGTGAGGATTTTCCCATAGCCTTTATATAAAAACAAATAAACAAAACAACAATTACAATGGTACACCCTTGATAATATCCCTATAATAAATACAAGAAAGTATTTAATACCATGGTTTCTTGTGGAAGTCTTCAAACTGATGGGTAAGGCCAAAGAGCAATTTTTAGCAAATGTAATTTTTTTGAGGATACAGAACATAATGTATTTCTAAGAAAATAGTTTTGATTTGATCTAAAAATAAAATTCAGAACAAGGGAAATTTATATTTATTTCTATAGAAAATTCCCATAAATAGTATTCTCTTCATAGCTGCACTTTTGATAAAGGTGGGGTTTTTCGATAAAAAAAGATGATTTCATCTGTCATGATCTTGAAGTCCTTGTATTATTTGTTCTAATTAAAAACAGTCATATATGATTTGACATTAATTTTAGCAAAGATTGTAGTTACATAGTTGAGGAAAATTGTGGAACTTAATCATGATGGGTGGTTGTTGTTGTTCAGTTGCTCAATTATTTTTGACTCTTTGTGACCCCATGGACTGCAGAATGCCAGGTTTCCCTGTCCTTTACCATCTCCGAGAACTTTCTCAAACTCATGTCCATTGAGTCGGTAATGCCATCCAACCATCTCATCTCCTGTCACCCCCTTCTCCTGCCTTCAGTCTTTCCCAGCATCAGGGTCTTTTCCAATGAGTTGGCTCTTCCATCAGGTGGCCAAACTACTGGAGCTTCAGCTTTAGCATCAGTTTTTCCAGTGAATATTCAGGGTTGATTTCCTTTAAGATTGACTGGTTTGATCCCCTTGAAGTCCAAGAGACTCTCAAGCGTCTTCTCCAACATGCCACAGTTCAAAAGCATCAATTCTTTCGCACTCGGTTTTCTTTATGGTCCAACTCTCACATCCATACATGACTACTGGAAAAACCATAATTTTGACTATATAGACCTTTGTTGGCAAAGTGATGTCTCTGCTTTTTAGTACACTGTCTAGGTTTGTCATAGCTTACTTGGGATGAGTACCTGAGTGAAAGAACAAAGAATGACTCAAGCGCATTTCTGGAGTCTTTTTCATGAAGTTTATTTGGGCCCATCACAACACATGGATAAGTGGATAATTCTATGCCAGGAATTTTTGCCAAAGATTATGGATTTAGTCCTTTTATCTTGAATTGATTTTATCCACATAGGTTCCATTAATGTCCACCATGAACAAAAAAATGTTTCAAATGCTACTTCGTTGTCTAATTTTAATAGAAAAGAGTGAATTCTATGAGAAAGCACATTATAACATGTATATCTAGATTAATGATTTTTTTTTCTTACTGACAGAGTCATTATATCAGAAAGAGCTGATTGGATGTTAAAGAAATTTTGTTAAAAATTGATAGGACTTTACAGCATTTGACCTTAAGCTAGATTCAATCATCAAAGTCACTCCTACTGCCCCAATTCACAAATCATATAGCTTTAAGAACATTTGAATATCTACTCTCAGTAGCTGGGAATACATATGCAGTCTGTAGTTTCAAATCAGTAAGGAGCAAAATAAAAAATAGTGGGTTACAAAATCCATCCCTATTTGATAGTACTGTAAGTGAAGTGTTCTCTTTGTCTAGAATAGTTCTGCTGACCCTGACCTTGTTAAGGCATTAATATGCAGGTTCACCTTTTGATTGGGGCTACTCTGATGGCTCAGATGGTAAAGAATCTGCCTGCAATGCTGGAATCCTGAGTTCAGTCTCTGGGTTGGAAAGATCCCTTGGAGAAGGAAATGGCAGCTCTTGCCTGGAGAATTCCATGGACAGAGGAGCCTGGCGGACTATAGTCCATGGAGTGGCAAAGAGTTGGACGTGATGTAGTGACTAACACTTTCACTTTCATCTGAAATTAATTTTGATTTGGAAAGATTTCACTCCAGGGAGCCAAGGGCAATGAAAATATCAATAAAGCTAAAACAGATATTTTATCTTATGTCTAATAGGTTTTCTTGACAAGTTGGCTAAGCAGGACTAGGGTAAGGAAAGTGAGGCACCAAAGGGCACCAAATTTCAGGAGGCACTGGCTTTCAGCTGTGACAAGTGAAGAAAAAGGAGTATGAAATGCAGAGATAGAGATGAAGGGCTCTTTGCCTCAGATACAAGCACTCAGTACTTCAGTGGAGGAGAAGAACATTCTGTCAGTGAGCTTAGGGAGCTCAATGCAGGGATGTATTTTAGTGCTCTTTGCGGAGGTGGTAGAGGTGATTTCCACACTATTCTTTATGGTATAATTAACTGAAATGAGTACCTAGTAATGTACAGGGAGGTCTCTCTTTTTAACCAAGGTTGAAGTAACTCTTCCTTGATGATTCTGCTTTCTTCAAAGCTGACTGTACAGAGATAACCCTCTCATAATGTTTGTGAACAAATAATTATCTCAAAAAATGTAGCTAATTATACAAAAAAGGAGCTTGGATATTTTAATCTTACATGTTTTAAACAAACTGACATGGAAGGGAAATCATGTTTTATCCTTCCAAGGAAAAGGGATCTGGGCACCTAAGCCTAGAGTATCATGTATCACTAAGAAGAGCTATTCTTTGATATATATGTACATGTCTTGTTCTTTCCATTTTAGATTCCATATTTTGTGAGCTCATGTCAGAGTGTGATTAGTCACTTTCCCTAAGGCATCACCTCATAATTCAGATTATTGAGTATGCAATTAATCATTGCCCTCCTCCCCATTAGCTTCTAGACCAATAGAGAACTAGACCAAAAACACATGGGAAATACAGGATAAAGCTGGTTTAGAGAGTAGTATGCCAGCCCAGAGTCAAAAGGAGCCTTTCTGATGTTCCTCCCACCCCGAATCTAGGGACCCAGATCTGTAAAGATGACGCTTAGCCAGGCAGCCAGTGGGCAGGACGACACTCACACAGCATAGAGTAATAGACTGGCCCAGTAAGGACCTGGACTCACCAGAAGCAGGTGTGGGAAGGAAAATCTGCTTTTCTTGCTGGCTGTCAATTGAGATCAGGAGAGAGGGACAGAAGGAGAGAGTGAGAAATCTGGTTCACACAGGATCAGTTGTCTTTATTTCAAGATTATCTATCAGTGTTAATCTCATAGAGAAGAGTATTGAGAAGCGGAAAAGAAACTAAAAGCCTTTCTCCTAGTCCTTCCCTGAGAGGGGAGAAATAGCACTAAAAATGTTCCTATATTTTTTTCAAAGCAGTAACTTGTGGAATGGGAAAGAATTTTCCCGGTGTTGTGTCTAAGTACTGAGAAAGTATTTTAAATGTATTATCCCTTTCTATACCTGCAAGAAACCTATGACAGGGGGCATTTATTTTCACATTTTACAAATTCAGGACTTGAGGTTTAATGAGTTTGAGTGACTTGGTCCATATCACATGATGAGTGTAGAGAGAGCTGACTCAAACTGTGCTTGGAAATAACTGCGTGGCATTCTGTTACATAGACTTCTATGGCTCAATCAGAATATCATCTTTCTGAGTCGCTTCCTTTATCCCTTCTATCTGATAAGTATTCTACTCTCAACATCTTCATATCTACTTAGTACTTCTGCGGGTCTCTAACCACTCTAAGAACTGTGATCATTTTTTGGGTGCAAATGTTATCTGCTTTACTCGAGTTTAGGCTCAGTGGGGAGGGATTTCCATCAAAATCGTCTGGAGTGTCAGACATAGGATCTCACAAGTGCTTGTGTGGTGTTATCAGTTTTGCTTTTGAAAATTTAATAATTCATTTTGCTTTGCCTGTTTAGAAATAGTGAGAATTTGGCATTATAGAATTTGGTTTTCTTTCCCTTAAAATAATATTGATATTTTAATGTGTTAGACTTTAACTTCAGTTGTGTACAGAATTGATCTCTCCATATCAAAATCTTCAATTTGAATTATTTTCTTTAGCAAAAAAAAAAGCCATTTGGCAAGAAATGTTCTTTTGAACGCCATAGTTCTTGAATTAGTGCCATCATGTTAAAACCCCTAATGCTCTTTTGTACCATTTGAATTGGTATGTAAAAAGAAAGCTATTATTAACCTGGAACTCATTTTCTCAAGGAGAATTCTGCCTGGGGTCTGACAGGCTTTATTTTAAACCCTACTTCTTACATGAGGAGTTTGCACGCAAGCCCTGAGATTTTGAAAGCTAACAATCATGGTATGTGCGTGCAATTTTGAGTCTTTTCTACATCTGTTTTCTGTTTGAAAATTCTGACCTGAAGGCACAAAGCATTTGAATTGCAGACCATATGGAACATCTGGAAATTTCTCATTTCCGTTTGGTGGGCCATAACTAAAACTCCATCTCTTTCCTCGTTCATTACTTCACTCACTAATGATTAGTGCTACATCAGGTCTGTTTCAATTCTCCTTTCTGGCTCAGTAGTTCTTTATGCCTTTTATTTCCTGCTGTCTTGAACTCCGCCTCACTCGCTCTCCTCCATCTCATTTACTATAATGATAAGCCACCCTCCACAAATTATTTTGGTTCAATTAAGTATCCAAGAAGCCCAGACATTAACAACACTTTATTCCTCAAGTTAAATTACCACTTGTCTTGAGCATACCTTATTTCAGAGTGTACTTATGATAGTTTCATTCATAAGACTCATGATTGTGTAAGGAACTATGAAAAAACTTGTCAATATATGTGTATATATTTACTTTTCAATCTGATAGAGATCCAACTGCTGTTTTACACTTTACATTAAATTTTTCTCTCATTTATTTAAGGATGACAATATGACAGTAAGGATGTTACCTTTAAAGAATTTTTATACTTTATATTTTTAGAGCATTTTACATTTTTCATTTATTTAAAGGTGACACTATGACAGTAAGGATGTTACCTTTATAGCATTTCATTTTAACTCACTAGTTTTAGGAAGATGTTCAGAGAGAGAAATATTATTACATATGCAGCAACCAACTTCAGACTCCTTCTCTTTTTATTATTTTTGTTCATTACTTTTGGGCTTACTCTCCACTCTTCAGTAAAACTTATCTACTTCCCACCAACCTTTCATCACATTCACTGATCTTCCTTCCCTTAAATATGTGATACAGTTTTAGAGGATGAGTGATAGCTTTGAAGGTAAGAGCCTCCTTTGGAGGGAACAGGGCAAGAAGGTTGAAAAAAACACTTAAAATATTTGCACAGAACTATATATAATATATAACTTTGAAAATGAAATTTTCCTTTACTTAGAGATAATCTGTAATCTTTTTTTTGAGTGGCACATATAGAAACATGTTTTATATACTCTATAATGCTATGTGACTTTAAAAGAAAGGAAAAAACATGTCCTTGATGTAGGAGCATTAGGGCATGCCAACTGAGTATATTCTCTCCTCTAAGCACTGAGCCAAGTGAGAACTGGACACAGAAACTAGAATAAAAATATAGGTTTCATGACTGCTAAACATGAAAATACAGCTGGCCTCCACCCCCACCCCCCCACCATTAGCCTTGGAACTCAACTTTGCTGAGAGGTGTAGAGGACCTGTGCTTTCCTCACACGCATTGGGAAGGAGTAGAGAGCACAGCCTGATAGCTTATGGTGAATGATGTCTGATTCGTGATTTCTGAAGAAGAAGACAGCTTCAGGACCAGGGACCTGGGACCAGGGACCCCATCCTTGAACACTCAAGGATGTTTGCGAAGCAGAGTTTTCTTAAAGTAGGAAAAGGGACAGATAAAGCTTCTGACATAGACATCAGAAGGGGGATGGACAGTGACCTCCTCGCTAGTGTTAGCAAGGGGCTTATATACTTTTAAAATTGGTTATTACTGTAAATCAAAAGAATGTCTCAAGGTTGTAAAGCTCTTACTAGGCCCACTCCCACATTATACATTTTAAGATGACAGGATTAGAACTAAAAACAGAAAGATCTTACTAAACCCACTCCCATAATACACATTTTAAAATAACATTATTAGTCAAAAGGTTTTCAGGCAGGAGAAACTGTCCTCAAGCTGGATACATTGTTGTTATATAATCCTTGCTGCTGCTACTGCTGCTAAGTCTCTTCAGTCCTGTCTGACTCTGTGCAACCCCATAGACGGCAGCCCACCAGGCTCCGCCATCCCTGGGATTCTCCAGGCAAGAACACTGGAGTGGGTTGCCATTTCCTTCTCCAATGCATGAAAGTGAAAAGTGAAAGTGAAATTGCTCAGTTGTATCTGACTCCTAGCAACACCATGGACTGTAGCCCACCAGGCTCCTCCATCCATGGGATTTTCCAGGCACGAGCACTGGAGTGGGCTGCCATTGCTTTCTCCATATAATCCTTAGTACAGTCAAAATGGTTGTCTGAGGAGGCCTTACATATAGCTGTGAATAGAAGAGAAGCAAAAGGCAAAGAAGAAAAGGAAAGATATACCCATTTGAATGCAGAGTTCCAAAGAATAGCAAGAAGACATAAGAAAGCCTTCCTCAGTGATTAATGCAAAGAAATAGAGGGAAACAATAGAATGGGAAAGACTAGAGATCTCTTCAAGAAAATCAGAGATACCAAGGGAACATTTCCTGCAAAGATGGACACAATGAAGGAAAAAAATGGAACGGACCTAACAGAGGCAGAAGATATTAAGAAGAAGTGTAAGAATATACAGAAGAACTATACAAAAAGATCTTCATGACCCAGATAACCATGATGGTGTGATCAGTCACCTAGAGCCAGACATCCTGGAATGCGAAGTCAAGTGGGTCTTAGAAAGCATCACTACGAACAAAGCTAGTGGAGATGATGGAAATCCAGTTGAGCTATTTCAAATCCTAAAAACTGATGCTGTGAAAGTGCTGCACTCAATATGCCAGCAAATTTGGAAAACTCAGCAGTGGCCACAGGACTGGAAAAGGTCAGTTTTCATTTCAATCCCAAAGAAAGGCAATGCCAAATAATGCTCAAACTACGACACAATTGCACTAATCTCGCACGCTAGTAAAGTAATGCTCAAAATTCTCCAAGCCAGGCTTCAGCAATACATGAACTGTGAACTTCCACATGTCCAAGCTGGATTTAGAAAATGCAGAGGAACCAGAGATCAAATTGCCAACATCCATTGGATCACTGAAAAATCAAGAGAGTTTCAGAAAAATACCTACTTATCCTCTATTGACTGTGCCAAAGCCTTTGACTGTGTGGATCACAACAGACTGTGGAAAATTCTTTAAGAGATGAGAATACCAGACCACCTGCCTCCTGAGAAATCTGCATGCAGGTCAAGAAGCAACAGTTAGAACTTGACATCGAACAACAGACTGGCTCCAAATCGAGAAATGAGTATATCAAAACTGTATATTGTCACCCTGCCTATTTAACTTATATGCAGAGTACATCATGTGAACTGCTGGGTTGGATGAAGTGCAAGCTGGAATCAAGAATGCCAGGAGAAATAGCAATAACCTCAGATATACAGATGACACCACCCTTATGGTAGAAATTGAAGAACTAAAGAGCCTCTTGATGAAAGTGAAAGAGGAGAGTGAAAAAGTTGGCTTAAAGTTCAGCATTCAGAAAACGAAGATCATGGCATCTGGTCCCATCACTTCATTGGAAATAGATGGGGAAACATTGGAAACAGTGAGAGACTTAATTTTGGGGGGATCCGCAATCACTGCAGATGATGACCACAGCCCTAAAATTAAAACACTTGCTCCTTGGAAGAAAAACTACGACCAATCTGGACAGCATATTGAAAAGCAGAGACATTACTTTGATAACCAAAGTCCATCTAGTCAAAGATATGGTTTTTCCAGTAATCATGTATGGATGTGAGATTTGGACTATAAAGAAAGCTGAGTGCCAAAGAATTTATGCTTTTTCACTTTGGTGTTGGAGAACCCTCTTGAGGGTCCCTTGGACTGCAAGGAGATCCAAACAGTCCATCCTAATGGAAATCAGTCTTGAATATTCATTGGAAGGACTAATGCTGAAGCTGAAACTCCAACACTTTGGCCACCTGATGCAAAGAACTGACTCATTTGAAAAGACCCTGATGCTGAGAAAGGTTGAAGGCAGGAGAAGAAGGGGACACATGGGTGAAATGGTTGGATGGTATTACTGACTCGATAGACATGAGTTTGAGCAAGGTCTGGGAGTTGCTGATGGAGAGGGAAGCTTGGTGTGCTATAGTCTATGGGGTCGGAAAGAGGTGGACATGACTGAGCCACTGAACTGAGCTGGCAGAATTTAAGCTGAGGTGGTATTGTGTAATCATGAGCACCAGGCTTACAGAAAAGAAAAAATGTTTTATGTGACTAAGACCAAGGAATGTAGAGTAAAAAAAAAAAAAAAAAAAAAAAAAAAGGTGCTTGTCCTTTCCTCCTCCTTGAGAATTACAGACCCCTCTCTCCTCCTCAAGAACTCCAGACCCCTCTCTCCTCCTCAGAGACCCCGGTCTCCTTATCAATACCCAGAAATTGACTCTCCCAAAAGGGGACCAAAGTAGGGCAGATGGCACTAACTGACAGGTGGCAGCCTGTCTCCATTTACCAGCCAGGGCAACCCACCTGCTTCCTCTGGCAGTGGGCACAGGAGAAAGGGCAAAAGCTTCTTCAGTATTTTTAGAAGGTTAATGGCTGTAAAATATTACTTGGTAAGAAAATGGGATGGGGGAACTACATAGTTATCCTTACTAATGACATCTCTATTAAGAAGAAATCCATATTTTGTATACATGTTAAGATTTTAAGCTTGAAATTTAATTATATGCCCTAGATACTTTTATATTTTAAGTGTTATGACATACAATTGTTACTAGTTTGCCAAGTAACCATAGATTTCAAAGTAATAATAATCAGAAAATAGTTTTTAACCCAAGAGTAGTCATCAGTCTTGGGGAAGAGATATGACATGATTAGATTAGAGAGTGAGAATTCTTGGGGCAGAGGCATGAATGGAAAAGAAAAAAGTAGACAATGGAAAAAAAGACCAAGAAAAAGAAAGACTAAATGCAAGACAAAAAGTAGTATAGTTTTTTTTTTTAATTGGCTTTATTTTTTAAAGCAGTTTTAGGTTCATAGCAAAATTGAGCAGAAAATACAGAAATGTCCCACATGCTCCCTGCCCCTTGTATATGGACAGTCTCCCCTACTGTCCACAACTCACACCAAAGTGGTTCATATAATACAGTCAATGAAACTGCATTGTCACACCATAATCACCCAAAGTTTGTAATTTACATTAGGAGTCACTTTTGGGCTTATCCATTCTATGGGTTTTGGAAAATATATAATGACATGTCCACCATTAGACTGTAGGGGAGCAAAATTTGCCACCTGTGAATGTGTCTATTTGGCTTGATGATTAATACAAGTTGATTATTTTAAGAAACAAAAGACTCAAGAAGTTTTTCTTGTTACCTGCCCCTTAGATAAAGGGCCTGATTCAGAATAGAGCTATCAGTAGAGAATATCTGGTAACATAGGTGAAGAGGGGAAATTTCAGCAAGGTCTAAAGCTCAGAGTCTGCTTTGGGTCCCTCTGTCTCTGCAAGGCCTACCAAACATTTGTCAACCAAACATGTGCTTTTCCATCTCCCTGTGACTTGCCTTCCTCCCCTTTGAATATTCAGACTACTACCCCAATATCCTCTTTTGTCTTTAGTTGAAGATGGTGTTTAAGGTGAGAATTTTGGACATTTTGGCAAGTTACTCAGTTTTCTTAGGGTCTCTCCCATGTACTGTTATTGTTGTTTAGTCATTAAGTCTTGTCTGACTCTTTTGTGACCCCAGAGACTGTAGCTAGTCATGCTCCACTGTCCATGGGATTTCCCAGACAAGAATACTGGAGCAGATTGTTATTTCCTTCTCCAGGGGATCTTCCTGACCCAAGGAATGAACCCCCATCTCCTGCATTGGTAGGCAGATTCTTTACCACTTAGCCACCAGGGAAGTTCCCTCCATGTATACACGTGGTATTAAATTTTTTTGTGATTTTTCTCTCGTTAATCTCTCTGAGCACCAAAGAATTGATGTTTCCAAACTGTGGTGCTAGAGAAGACTCTTGAGAGACCCTTGGACATCAGGGAGATCAAACCAGTCAATCTTAAAGGAAATGAGCCCTGAATATTCATTGGAAGGACTGATGTGGAAGCTCCAAAACTTTGGCCATGTGAAGAGTTGGCTTTGATGTGACGAGCCAACTCATTGGAAAAGACCCTGATGCTGACAAAGATTGAGGGCAGGAGGAGAAGGGGATGACAAAGGATGAGATGGTTGGATAGCATCACTGACTCATTGGAAATGAGTCTGAGCAAACTCTGAGAAATAGTGAAGGACAGGGAAGCCTGGTGTGCTGCAGTCCATGGGGTTGCAAAGTCGGACAGGACTTAGTGGCTAAACAGAACAATCTGTCTCATGTCAATTTAATTCTTAGACCAACCAAAGAACTTAGAATGGTAGAAGAAAATTTCTTCCTCCCCAATAATATTATACTCAAGGAAGAGTAGAAGGAGGAGGTTAGTAAAAATACAAGTAACATGTACTTCCTGCCCTGAAAGTGTCTTAGTCTAGTAGAGGAAGACAGACATAAACCAAAGATACACATGAGTGATTATGGGAATTACATGACATGTATTGTTTTTGTTGTTCAGTTGCTTAGTCATATCTGACTCTTAGCCACACTAATATAGGCTTATTTTGGAAATACCTGATTTCAAGTTTCCAAACCAGAATACTGGGAATCCAGTGTGATATGATCACTCTTTCTTAGTAGCTAAGGACATGTCTTAGGTTCAGACAGGCTTAGGTTCTGCAGTAATTTATTAGTTGTTTTACCTTGGGCAAGTTATCAGGGATACTTTGTTTTATTGCACTTTACTTAATTGTGCTTTGCAGATACAGTATTTTTTTCAAATCGAAGGACTGTGCAACCCTGCATTGAGTTCCACCAGCTCAATTTTTCCAATAGCATTTGGAAATGCTCTACATGTGACATTTTGATAATTCTCAAAATATTACTGACTTCATTATTATTATATTTGCTATGATGATCTGTTATCTAGGATCTTTGATATTAATATTTTAAAGCAATTATGACTTGCCAAAGGTTCAGATAATAGTTAGCATGTTTTAGCAATGAAGAGTTTTCAAATTAGGGCTCCTCAGATGGCTCAGTGGTAAAAAATCCACCTGCCAATGAAGGAAATGCAGGAGATGCAGGAGAGGTGGGTTCAATCCCTGGGTGGGGAAGATCCTCTGGAGGAGGGCATGGCAACCCACTCCAGTATTGTTGCCTGGAAAATCCATATAAAAAGAGCCTGGTGAGTCACAGTCCCTGGGGTTGCGAAGAGTTGGACACGACTGAGCACAAGCACAACGATAAAGATTTTTAAAGACATAATGCCATCGCACCATTGTGCACTTAACAGACTACAGTATAGTGAAAATTCACGTCCATTGATTCGACATCACTGATTCAACGGACATGAGTTTGAGCAAGTTCTGGGAGACGATGAAGGACAGGAAAGCCTAGTGTGCTGCAGTCCATGGGGTCACAAAAAGTTGGACATGACTGAGCAACTGAACAACAAATAGTGTAAACATAACTTTTATATGCACTAGGGCACCAAAAAAGTGTGACTCACTTTATTGTGATATTTGTTTTAATGCAGTCATCTGGACCCAAACCCGCATATCCCCAAGATAGCCTGTGCTTCATTGCTCTAATTTTCACCTTTCTCATTTGGAAAATGAGAATAATAATAGTATATATCTTTAAAGATTAATGTGACAAATAATAATACATATTTGGTATTTAGCATAATACTAACAAATATGCAGTGTATATATGTTGAAAATAACTTATAATTGTACTATGTTAATAAATTTCCATCCTAAAGGAAGTCAGTCCTGAGTATTAATTGGAAGGACTGATGCTGAAGCTGAAGCTCCAGTACTTTGGCCACCCAATTTGAAGAACTGACTCATTTGAAAAGACCCTGATTAGAAAGACTGAAGGTGGGAAGAGAAGAAGACAACAGAGGATGAGATGGCTGGATAGCATCACCGACTTGATGGACATGAGTTTGAGTAAGTTTGGGGAGTTGGTACTGGACAGGGAAGCCTGGCCTGCTGCAGTCCATGAGGTTGCAAAGAGTCCTACACGACTGAGCAACTGGACTGAACTGAACATAATGAGAATGATGTTAATAATGAGAATAACATCATAATGAGAGTCATTCATTTCATCTGTGAATGGTAAAACCTAGAAAATACCTCTTGATCTAGAACTGTGACCAAATTCATCTCCTGCACCTGTGCTAGGGTCTAGGGGACTAATTTGGGAGGTTCTTTTTCCACTCAGATTAGAATCACCAATAAAAAACTGTTGCTGAGACTGGAACAGCACAAGTTAATTCACTGGCTAGAGCATGGAGAAGCCTGCTCTGGCTTCTGAATTTAGTTCAAAAATCAATTTCTCAACCTGATTAAGGCTGAGACATCATATATACAGGAAGGTTGAGGTAATTGGGAAGAAATTGGGTGACGAGAGGAAAGAATATTTATAACTTATCTGAGAACAGGGGTATGGTTTGTGGATCCAGTACCAAGGCAACAATCCTTTTCAGTCCTTATTTGTGTTCCTCTGATTGTTGCCATGGTAACTGTCAATTGCTGTGATGCTGGTAGGTGTGTCACTTAGCATGCTAATGTGTTACAGTGAGTGGATAATGAGGCTCAAGGTCTGTTGAAGGTCTGGTCTTCGCCCTCTTGTGCCTAGCCTTCTAATCAGTTCTTGCTTGTTTTTTTGAAGCTTCCTCCTTCAGAAAAGAACAGTTAATTTCCATTCCAGGGAAGAGCAGCTCTATGATTCTGGGCAACACCTGTTAACAGAAATAGGAGAGCAGGTCAAATATTGAGGGATTTTTTTTTTCTTTTCTCTTCTATTCTTTGGTTTACCTAATCATAAGGAATCAAAATAGTAATATTTATTGCCTTTGCTAGAAGATACTAGAATTGGACATGAATATCTTTCTTCCTACTTTCAGATTAAGCTTTCATGTGTAGATTAGTCAGGAATAGAGCATGCTAATTTTTCCACCCTGCCGTGGACATTTAAAAACTCTTATCAACAATTTGAAATGGAGATGTTCCTCCAAAAATTTTTATTCACTTACTAAAATATTTAAGTAATATAGTTTGAAATGTATTTATTTACTTAGCTATAAAATAGTGAAAAAAATAAATAGCTATAAAATAATATAGTATTAAAGTGAGGTGATAAATAATTATCTGCTAAATTTAACAGTAATTCCCTGGCTTTTATTATTGATTCAATTAACTGCTTACTTTGAACCATGAGACAAGTTCCACAGCATATGGCGACAATTTTAATTTACCCTAGCCATTTGTTGCAATTTAATATACATCTATTGATTTTGGCACTTAACTGTTGTAAACACTAATAGTTTTCATCATTTAGGAGTTATAGCACCCTAGTCTGATAGTTAAATCTCAGGGAGGAATGCTTCATTTGGGTGAGAAGCTTTTTATGTCAACATAAAAAGCATCATGACTTACTTTTACTTAAGGCTATTGTAGTTACGATAGATTAGGGAAACAGCATGAGATTATAAAGCACATTGTGTATTCATGTATTCCTCATTTATACTCATTCAGGAGTAGGAAGTATTATCTGTCATTACAAGTTATTTTAAGACTTTGAGTACGTTATTAGTTTCAAATTTTCCATGATTACATCTTAGATATACAACAGGGAGAATATAATGATACTTTTAAATGCACACTCTCTTTTCTAATATCTGTCACTTAATGAAAAGCAAAAGCTTAAATCATTGCACTTAGCCTGAAGTGTAATGAAATGAAGTGTTCTTGCTCAAATAGAAAGAATAATAAAAATCTAGTTAGGCAATTAACATCTTTATTTTTTGCTCTATTCCATACTTTATTGCACCCATATCTTTATCTTTGAATAAACTGGTAGGAGAAGCTGGGTCTAGGAAGCTGGTAAACTGTGCTAGACCTCTTCACAGATCAGACTGTAGAAGACTTGGATGAAGCTTTATTGCTTGTATTCTATAGTTTGATGTTCTTGTCTACTCTTCCTTAGAGGATTGTCAACAACCCCTTGGAGGGTGTAGTGTTCTGTCCATGTAGAAATGCCAGGTAGATCCAGTTCCTGACGACATCTTCTTATAGTGTTGTGTCGTGTGGCAGGCTCCTTGCACAGGACGGTAAGGAGGAATGACTGCTCTGAAGAACATATTCTGAAAGAGTGCAACACACTAGAGAAGACCTGCCTCAGAGACAAGTGAATGAGCTCTTTTTAGCCTACATTTGTCTCCATTTGTTAACTGAACAAAATGATTGCATAACTCAATGTTTATAGATGGCAAATATTTCACTAAAGAAAACGCATGAGAATTAAGATAATCAAATCTAAATGTTACATAAAATTATAAAGCAACCACTTTTGCTTCAATTATCTAGATATCAAGATTTTTTAGTTTGTTTTGCCTAAATTCCTCATGTATCTTCCTCATGTTTTTCTTTTACAGTGTTGTAGTTTCCTTGTCTTTGTTAGTACATATTCAAAAGAACTGGTTTTATTTATTTGTTAAGAAATCTTGAAAATGAACACATACCTTGAGTAATACAACTTGAAATTTTAAAAATCAATTTTAAAACTATTTAATAATTGTATCTACATATGAATAATTGTGTTATATAGATTTAATAAAGATTAGGTGAGTAAATAAATATAAATACAAGACATTATATGGGCTTCCCTGATAGCTCAGTTGGTAAAGAATCTGCCTGTAATGCAGAAGACCCCTGTTGGATTCCTGGGACAGGAAGATTCAGTGGAGAAGGGATAGGCTACCCACTCTAATATTCTTGGGCTTCCCTTGTGACTCAACCACTAAAGAATTTGCCTGGAATGCAGGAGACCTGGGTTTGATCCCTGGTTTGGCAAGATGCCCTGGAAAAGGGAAAGGCTACCCACTCCAGTATGTTGGCCTGGATAACTGTATAGTCCATGGGGTCACAAAGAGTCAGACATGACTGAGTGACTTTCACTTTGACTATTCCTTTCATATTTCTTTTCAATGAGAGTGGACATTTGTGTTGTTTTTCTTCATTTAAAAAAAAAAACTACTTTTCTCCTTCTTCGGTTTTCAACTTTTGACTACTTTCAGTTCAGTTCAGTTCAGTTCAGTTCAGTTGCTCAGTCATGTCCGACGCTTTGCGACCCCATGAATCACAGCATGCCAGGCCTCCCTGTCCATCACCAACTCGCAGAGATCACTCAGACTCATGTCCATCGAGTCCGTGATGCCATCCAGCCATCTCATCCTCTTTCATCCCCTTCTCCTTCTTCCCCAGTCCCACCCAGCATCAGAGTCTTTTCCAATGAGTCTACACGTTGCATCAGGTGGCCAAAGTATTGGAGTTTCAGCTTTAGCATCAGTCCTTCCAATAAACACCCAGGACTGATCTCATTTAGGATGGACTGGTTGGATCTCCTTGCAGTCCAAGGGACTCTCAAGAGTCTTCTCCAATACCACAGTTCAAAAGCATCAATTCTTTGGCACTGGGCTTTCTTCACAGTCCAACTCTCACATCCATACATGACCACTGGAAAACCATAGCCTTGACTAGACAGACCTTTGTTGGCAAAGTAATGTCTCTAGTTTTGAATATGCTATCAAGGTTGGTCAAAACTTTCCTTCCAAGGAGTAAGCATCTTTTAATTTCATGGCTGCAGTCACCATCTTCAGTGATTTTGGAGCCCCCGAAAATAAAGTCTGACATTGTTTCCCCTGTTTCCCCATCTATTTCCCATGAACTGATGGGACCAGATGCCATGATCTTAGTTTTCTAAATGTTGAGCTCTAAGCCAACTTTTTCCCTTTCTTTCATTTTCATCAAGAGGCTTTTTAGATCCTCTTCACTTTCTGCCATAAGGGTGGTATCATCTGCATATCTGAGGTTATTGATATTTCTCCCGGCAATCTTGATTCCAGCTTGTGCTTCTTCCAGCCTAGTGTTTCTCACGATGTACTCTGCATATAAGTTAAATAAGCAAGGTAAAAATATACAGCCTTGATATACTCCTTTTCCTATTTGGAACCAGTGTGTTGTTCCATGTCCATTTCTAACTGTTGCTTCCTGACCTGCATGTAGGTTTCTCAAGAGGCAGGTCAGGTGGTCTGGTATTCCCATCTCTTTCAGAATTTTCCACAGTTTATTCTGATCCACACAGTCACAGGCTTTGACATAGTCAATAAACCAGAAATAGATATTTTTCTGGATCTCTCTTGCTTTTTTGATGATCCAGAAGATGTTGGCAATTTGATCTCTGGTTCCTCTGCGTTTTCTAAAACCAGCTTTAACATCTGGAAGTTCACGGTTCACGTATTGCTGAAGCCTGGCTTCGACAATTTGAGCTTTACTTTACTAGCATGTGAGATGAGTGCAATTGTGCAGTAGTTTGAGCGTTCTTCGCATTATCTTTCTTTGGGATTGAAATGAAAACTGACCCTTTCCAGTCCTGTGGCCACTGCTGAGTTTTCCAAATTTTGTAGCATATTGAGTGAGCACTTTTACAGCATCATCTTTCAGGATTTGAAAGAGCACCACTGGAATTCCATCACCTCCACTAGCTTTGTTCGTAGTGATGCTTTCTAAGGCCCACTTGACCTCATATTCCAGGATGTCTGGCTCTAGGTGAGTGATCACACCATTGTGATTTTCTTGGTCATGAAGATCTTTTTTGTACAGTTCTTCTGTGTATTCTTGTCACCTCTTGTTAATATCTTCTGCTTCTGTTAGGTCCAGACCATTTCTGTCCTTTATCGTGCCCATATTTGCATGAAATGTTCCCTTGGTATCTCTAATTTTCTTGAAGAGATCTCCTGTCTTTCCCATTCTGTTGTTTTCCTCTATTTCTTTGCATTGATCGCTGACTACTTTAGAGATTTGTTATTATTAGATCACACATGACTTCCCTGGTGGCTAAGACGGTAAAGCATCTGCCTACAATGCGGGAGACCTGGGTTCAATCCCTGGTTCGGGAAGATCTCCTGGAGAAGGAAATGGCAACCTACTGCAGTATTCTTGCCTGGAAAATGCCATGGATGGAGGAGCCTGGTAGATTACAGTCCCTGGGATCACAGAGAGTCAGCTACGATGAGTGACTTCACTTCAGATCACATATATTTATTTTCTTAAAAAATAAACATATTGTATCTTTAAATTATATTTTTAAATTGTATTGTTTATGAGGCATTTTCTTCTGTAGATGCAGGATATGTTTCTATGAGATGGAAAGGAGAAGCATTTAAAACTTAAATTGTCTTACCTTATTTTTACTTTGATAACTGTAGAAAAAAAAAGCTCAGTCATATTGATTTCTGATCACCTGCCTCAGGAAATGAAAGTGATGTTAAGTCTCGTATTTCCTACCCTCTTTCCTCTTGAGTAATTATGGCTGAGAATCAGTTTTGCTAATGGAAGGCTGCTTAATTTAATAGTGGAGAATATATCTGGGGAGAGCAATTTTGCAGTTGTGAATTGTAGAATGGGATCTACTTGTCAGGGTTAGAATTAAAACAATAAAGAGAGCCACCTAATGAAACCCATTTTAGGACACATGGGTGTAAGGATGGACTTCCTTAAATAACTGATTGTTGAGGTATTGCAGGCATAATGAGGGCCAGGCCACAGCAGAGGCATTGTGGCCACTTTGCTTCTTTATATATTTTCATGCCCCTTTTCTTTGTGCATGTGTTTCTATGTTGCTTTTCTATTAGATGAAACACATCAAAAGAATTTTCCTGTTGTTGATACTGAATTCCAGAAATAACATCTGGCACATGTCTTTCCAAATTTGCATCTGTTTATGTGTATTACGTTCTTGGTACCAAAAAGTAGGATTGATTTACAAGAGATGGCCAACTTTTATTTGAATTTTTTTAATGAATAAGAAATAAATGGATGAGTGAAAGGGATAGTGGAGGGGGGAATGGATATTAATAAGGAAGCACAGGTAGGGAAGGCTTCTGAGAAGAGATAAGACATGAGCAGAGAACAGTAAAGTGAAGAAGAGGGCTGTATGGGTACGGTTTGGGTCAGTCTGCTTAGGTAGCAGGAGCAGCAAAACGTGGTCTCTGAGCCAAAGCCATAGTGTGTGTTTGAGAAACAAGAAGGAGACAAAGAGGGCAAAGGCAAAAATGGCAGAAGGTGTCATGGAGAGGTTGCCAGGACCCAAGTATAAGCAGCCCTTGCAGACTTTAGTAAAACCTTTGAGTGTTACTCTGGGTGAAGTGAGAAGCCATGAAATGGTTTTGGGCAGAACAGTGACTTAGTTAAATATATATTTTTAAAGCACCTTCTGGCTGTTGTATGGTGACTGGCATATGAAATGCAAAAGGGAAGGCTGGCTGCCAGTTGAAAGTGCAACTCATGCATGCTCAGTCACTTCAGTTGTGTCCACCTCTGTGCAGCCCCACGGACCATAGCCCTCCAGGCTCCTCTGCCCATGGGGTTCTCCAGGCAAGAATACTGGACTGGATGGTCATTTCCTACTCCAGAGGATCTTCCTGATCCAGGAATTGAGCCCACCTCTCTTATCTCTCCTGCAGACAGACAGGTTCTTTACCGCTAGCACCACCTGGGAAGCTGACATCAAAGAGGATCATGGCTTGGACCATGTCAGGAGCCTGGGAGGAGATGCTATGAAGTATCTTTTGATGTACAAAGAATTTGATGACATGTTGTGTGACAGAAAGATAGGAATCAAAAGGGCTACAGGTTTGGGGGCCTGAGTAAAGGGAAGATGGTGGTGTCACATACAAAGTTAGGGATCCCTGAAGGAAGAACAAGTTGTGATTAGAGTTTGTAGTTGAGAGTTCTGTGGACATGTTTGAATGGATTTATCAAGTTTGGAGAGATTATAAGCAAGTAGCTAGGGTATATGTTCTGGTCCAGTGGGGACTGTGATGAGATTCATTAGAGGAAATAGATGAGATCAACAGAAGAACTGATGTAAACAGAGGAAAGCTCTAAAGACTCAGGTTTGGGGTGGTATAAATTAATACTCCTTGCTTTTATATTTTTTAAAAGGAGCAGTCAAACCTTATTAATTTTAAATAATTAAATTTATTGTTGTTGTTTTTCATTCACTAAGTCCTGTCTGACTCTTTGTGACCCCATGGACTGCAGCACACTAGGCTCCTCTGTCCTTCATCTCCCGGAGTTTGCTCGCTCATGTCCATTCAGCCTGTGATGCCATCCAACCATCTCATCCTCTGTCATCCCCTTCTCCTGCCTTCAGTCTTTTCCAGCATCAGCGTCTTTTCTAATAAGTTGACTCTGCATCAAGAGGCCAAAGTATTGGCGCTTCAGCTTCAGCATCAGTCCTTCCAAAGAATATTCAGGGTTGATTTCCTTTAGAATTGGCTGATTTGATCTCCTTGCAGTCCAAGGGACTCTCAGGAGTCTTCTCTAACACCACAGTTTGAAAGCATCAATTCTTTGGCACTCAGCCTTCTTTAAGGCCCAATTCTCACATCCATACATGACTCATGGGAAAATCATACCTTTGACTCTGTGGACCTTTGTCTGCAATGTAATATCTCTGCTTTTTAATATGCTGTTGTATTGCTGTTCATCCTGCCAACTACACCAATTGTCTCGCTGACCGTGTTCACAGCACCAATTGTCTGCACTGTTCGCTGAACCCAGGGTAGGCAAGGTGCGAGCAAAGAGGCTGGAAGAAGACTCAAGGAGCCATAGGGACTCCAGACATGTTTATTCTCTCCTGGCTGGCATGCCAGCCACAACACAGCTTCTTTTCCGGCTGCAGCCATAACAAAACCATAACACAGCCAAAGCATCAGTAACCCCAGTGCAGCATATCATACAGAGTAGTCTCCATTCCAGCCTGTGCTTCATCTAGCTCACATTTCGCATGAGGTACCTGGCATATCAGTTAAATAAGCAGGGTGACAGTATATAGCCTTGATGTACTCCTTTCCCAATTTTGAACCAGTTCGTTGTTCCATGTCCAGTTCTAACTGCTGCTTCTTGTCCTGCATACAGGTTTCTCAGGAGGCAGATAATGTGGTCTGGTATTTCCATCTCTTTAAGGATATTCTAGTTTGTTGAGATCCACACAGTAAAAGGCTTTAGCGTAGTCAGTGAAGCAGAAATAGATTTTGTGGGGGGATTCTCTTGATTTCTCTATGATCCAACGGATGTTGGCAATCTGATCCCTGGTTCCCCTGCCTGTTCTAAATCCAGCTTGTATATCTGGATGTTCTCAGTTCATGTACTGCTGAAGCCTAGCTTGAAGGATTTTGAGCATAATCTTGCTAGCAGGTGAAATGAGTGCAATTGTATGGTAATTTAAACAGTCTTTGGCATTGCCTTTCTCTGGAATTGAAATAAAAACTGATCTTTTCCAGTCCTATGGCCTGTATTTATATAAAGATATATTCAATTTGTCAGTATTTTTAGTTCTTTCCCTCCTGCCCCCCCCCCCAAAAAAAGGATGCTCTGTACTGCTCTTGAGGAAGTATAAGGTTGATTGCCTTACCACCACTGTTTTAGTAGGGCCAGAAGGGAAAAGCAGGTATGAATTTCTTTCCTCTGTATCTTGATTTCCATTTAGCCCCATGCTTAGAGTTTGATATTTTTGTCCACGCACACCCGTACCTCTTCTTACTGTCTAAATCTGGTCTTCTGTCTGAGTTTATTTCTTTATCTGTATCCATATCTGCTGCTGCTGCTGCTGCTGCTGCTGCTGCTGCTGCTAAGTTGCTTCAGTCGTGTCTGACTCTGTGCAACCCCATAGACAGCAGCCCACCAGGCTCCCCTGTCCCTGGGATGCTCCAGGCAAGAACACTGGAGTGGGTTGCCATTTCCTTCTCCAATGCATGAAAGTGAAAAGTGAAAGTGAAGTCGCTCAGTTGTGTCCGACTCTTAGCGACCCCATGGACTGCAGCCCACCAGGCTCCCCCATCCATGGGATTTTCCAGGCAAGAGTACTGGAGTGGGTTGCCATTGCCTTCTCCAGTATCTATATCTACAGCCCTATATTTTCATCCTTTAGTTGTTGTTTAATCACTAAGTTGTGTCCAACTCTTTGCAACCCCATGGACTGTAGCCCTTCAGGCTCCTCTGTCCATGGGATTTCCCAGACAAGAATACTGGAGTGGGTTGCTATTTCCTAATCTAGGGGATCTTCCTGAACCAAGGATTGGACCCCAATTTCCCGCCTTGCCAGCAGACTCTTTACCATCGGGAATTTCTGTAAATCTGTACTGCTAGGCCTAGGAGTAGAATTTCAGGATCATAGAATATTGCCATATTCAGACTTTGGTAGGTAATCCTAGATCTTTTTCTCAACTGGTTTGATAAATTTATACTTCTGCTGGCACTATGGGAATATTCATGTTGATCCACATCTTCACCACTACTTATTAAGAAGATAAATAGATGTGATATTTGTACAAAATACTAAATAATATTAGTATGAAAATATTGAACATATTAAATTTTTGAAAATTGGAAGGGTATGAGATTGAATCTCATTATATGGTTTTAATATGCATTTTCTCTACATTGTGATAAGGTTGTGAATGTTTTCATACATTTGTTACGCTTTTGTTTTTTCTTTGTTAAGTGTTTGTTGTAGCCTTTTGAGTCATTATTTCTTGATTTATAGTCATTTTTTATATATTCCAGATAATTTTCTCATCAGTTATATGTTTGTAACATCTTTTTCTAGCATGTGGCTTATCTTTTTATTTATAGAATGATTTTTTTAATAGGTTGCTTAAATGTAATACAATTGACTTAGGTAATTTAGTTTTCTTATTTATTTATGCATTTTGGAATCCTACTTAAGAGTCTCAATATAGTGCAAGATGACTGAAGCTATTCTATATTTTCTTTTAAGTTTTAGTGTTGGCTTCTATATATAAGAGCTTAGGTCACCCAAAATTGATGCTTTTGTATAATGTATAATGCAAGCCAATTGATCAAATCTCAGGTTTCTATATATATGCAATTGTGTTCTCTCTTCCAGTCCATCTATTTGTCAATATCTACCAATATCACAGTTATTATTTTTCTGCCTGATTTATCTTCAGGGATAACTTGGCTATTCTTGAGATCTTATCTTTTTAAGCATTTGCTTCTTCACACATGGAAATTTGCAGAACTCCTAAATGCACAACTAATAAAAATACCAATGTGCTGCACAGGTGCAGGAGGGCAGAGAGGAGCTACTCCACCTTCAAGGTAAGGAGGGGCGGCCATGAGGAGATACCCCTCATCCAAGGTAAGGAGCAGCAGCTGCACTTTGCTGGAGCAGGTGTGAAGAGATACCCCACGTCCACGGACACACTGAAACCATAATCACAGAAAACTAGCCAATCTGATCACATGGACCACAGCCTTGTCCAACTGAATGAAACTAAGCCATGCCGTGTGGGGTCACCCAAGATGGGTGGGTCATGGTGGAGAGGTCCGACAGAATGTGGTCCACTGGAGAAGGAAATGGCAAACCACTTCAGTATTCTTGCCTTGAGAACCCCATGAACAGTATGAAAAGGCAAAATGATAGGATACTGAAAGGGGAACTCCCTGGGTCAGTAGGTGCCCAATATGCTACTGGAGATCAGTGGAGAAATAACTCCAGGAAGAATGAAGGGATGGAGCCAAAGCAAAAACAATACCCAGTTGTGGATGGGACTCGTGATACAAGCAAGGTCCGATGCTGTAAAGAGCAATATTGCATAGGAACCTGGAATGTCAGGTCCATGAATCAAGGCAAATTAGAAGTGGTCAAACAAGAGATGGCAAGAGTGAACATCGACATTCTAGGAATCACCGAACTAAGATGGACTGGAATGGGTGAATTTAACTCAGATGACCATTATATCTACTACTGTGGGCAGGAATCCCTCAGAAGAAATGGAGTAGCCATTATGGTCAACAAAAGAGTCCGAAAGGCAGTACTTGGATGCAGTCTCAAAAATGACAGAATTATCTCTGTTTGTTTCCAAGGAAAACCATTCAATATCATGGTAATCCAAGCCTATGCCCCAACCAGTAATGTTGAAGCTGAAGTTGAATGGTTTTATGAAGACCTACAAGACCTTTTAGAACTAACACCCCCCAAAAGATGTCCTTTTCATTATAGGGGACTGGAATGCAAAAGTAGGAAGTCAACAAACACAAGAGAAGAATCTACATTGGACATCACCAGATGGTCAACAACGAAATCAGATTGATTATATTCTTTGCAGCCAAAGATAGAGAAGCTCTATACGGTCAGCAAAAACAAGACTGGGAGCTGACTGTGGCTCAGATCATGAACTCCTTATTGCCAAATTCAGACTGAAACTGAAGAACATAGGGAAAACCACCAGACCATTCAGGTATGACCTAAATCAAATCCCTTATGATTATACAGTGGAAGTGAGAAATAGATTTAAGGGACTAGATCTAATAGATAGAGTGCCTGATGAACTATGGATGGAGGTTCATGACATTGTACAGGAGACAGGGATGAAGACCATCCCCATGGAAAAGAAATGCAAAAAAGCAAAATGGCTGTCTGGGAAGGCCTTACAAATAGCTGTGAAAAGAAGATTAGTAAAAAGCAAAAGAGAAAAGGAAAGATATAAGCATCTGAATGCAGAGTTCCAAAGAATAGCAAGGAGAGATATGAAAGCATTCCTCAGCGATCAATGCAAAGAAATAGAGAAAAACAACAGAATCGGAAAGACTAGAGATATCTTCACGAATATTAGAGATACCAAGGGAATATTTCATGCAAAGATGGGCTCGATAAAGGACAGAAATGGTCTGGACCTAACAGAAGCAGAAGATATTAAGAAGAGGTGGCAAGAATACACAGAAGAACTGTCCAAAAAAAGATCTTCAGGACACAAATAATCACGATGGTGTGATCACTCATCTAGAGCCAGACATCCTGGAATATGAAGTCAAGTGGGCCTTAGAAAGCATCACTACGAACAAAGCTACTGGAGGTGATGGAATTCCAGGTGAACTATTTCAAATCCTGAAAGATGATGCTGTGAAAGTGCTGCACACAATAAGCCAGCAAATTTGGAAAACTCAGCAGTGGCCACAGGACTGGAAAAGGTCAGTTTTCATTCCAATCCCAAAGAAAGGCAATACCAAAGAATGCTCAAACTACCGCACAATTGCACTCAGCTCACATGCTAGTAAAGTAATGCTCAAAATTCTCCAAGCCAGGCTTCAGCAGTACAAGAACTGTGAACTTCCGGAGGTTCAAGCTGGTTTTCGAAAAGGCAGAGGAAACAGAGATCAAATTGCCAACATCTGCTGGATCATGGAAAAAGCAAGAGAGTCCCAGAAAAACATCTATTTCTGCTTTCTTGACTATGCCAAAGCGTTTAACTGTGTGGATCACAATAAACTGTGGAAAATTCTTCAAGAGATGGGAAGACCAGACCACCTGACCTGTCTCTTGAGAAACCTACATGCAGGTCAGGAAGCAACAGTTAGAACTGGACATGGAACAACAGACTGGTTCCACATAGGAAAAGGAGTATGTCAAGGCTATATATTGTCACCCTGCTTATTTAACTTATATGCAGAGTACATAATGAGAAACACTAGGCTGGAAGAAGCACAAGCTGGAATCAAGATTGCCGGGAGAAATATCAATAACCTCAGATATGCAGATGACACCACCCTTATGGCAGAAAGTGAAGAGGAACTAAAAAGCCTCTTGATGAAAGTGAAAGAGGAGAGTGAAAAAGTTGGCTTAAAGCTCAACATTCAGAAAACAAAGATCATGGCATCTGGTCCCATCAGTTCATGGGAAATAGATGGAGAAACAGTGGAAATAGTGTCAGACTTTATTTTTTGGGGGCTCCAAATAATTGCAGATGTTGATTGCAGCCATGAAATTAAAAGACGCTTACTCCTTGGAAGGAAAGTTATGCCCAACCTAGATAGCATATTGAAAAACAGATATATCATTTCACCAACAAAGGTCCATCTAGTCAAGACTGTGGTTTTTCCAGTGGTCATGTATGGATGTGAGAGTTGGACTGTGAAGAAAGCTAGGCACTGAAGAATTGATGCTTTTGAACTGTGGTGTTGAAGAAGACTCTTGAGAGTCCCTTGGGCTGCACGGAGATCCAACCAGTCCATCCTAAATGAGATCAGTCGTGGGTGTTCATTGGAAGGACTGATGTTGAAGCTGAAACTCCAATACTTTGGCCACCTCATGTGAAGAGTTGACTCATTGGAAAAGACTCTGATGCTGGGAGGGATTGGGGGCCGGAAGAGATGGGGAGGACAGAGGATGAGATGGCTGGATGGAATCACTGACTCGATGGACATGAGTTTGAGTGAACTCCAGGAGTTGGTGATGGACAGGGATGCCTGGCGTACTGTGATTCATGGGGTCGCAAAGAGTTGGACACGACTGAGTGACTGAACTGAACCGAAACATTTCTCAGACCAAGAAATAGGGTCCTATGAGTGACTCAGGTTTCCAAGCCCAGACTCAAAATGAAGCCACTAACTGTTTATTTTTACCTATTTTTAAACTTTATTTAGCGGACCTTGGTGGCTCAGATGGTAAAGAGTCTGCCTACAATGCGGGAGACATGGGTTCAATCCCTGGAGAAGAAAATGGCAACCCACTCCAGTATTCTTGCCTGGAAAATTCCATGGATGGAGGAGGCTGGTAGGCTACAGTCCATGGGGTCGCAAAGAGTCAGACATGACTGAGTGACTTCAATATCAATGTCAGTGTCAAACTTTATATATATTTGCATCTAAAACTTCACTTCAGCTATATATCAGGTTAAATTAGGTAGTATTTTCATTATAATTTTGTTTTATAGTTTTTATAATTTTCACAAAATGTCTTGCTTAACCCATAGATTACTTATAATTGTGAGATGTTATATAAAATACTATAAATTTATACATGTGCTACATTTAGTCACATTTTTATTATTAATTTCTAAATTATTTGGTTGTGTTTTTAATGCCCTGATCACAGCTACTTTTCATAATTTTTTCCTCAGTGCATGAAAATTTATGTGCCATTGTTTTAACTTGTGTTTTTTTGTTTGTTTGTTTGCTCTATAATTTTTTTTCTTTTTCAATTTTGTACTTTTTGTTTTTTATCCTAAAGAGTGATTTTTTAAAATTTCTATTTATTTTTTATTATTTATTTATTTATTTTTTTACTTTACAATATTGTATTGGTTTTGCCATATTTCAACATGAATCCGCCACGGGTGTACATGTATTCCCAATCCTGAACCTGTCTCCCACCTCCCTCCCCATACCATCCCTCTGGGTCATCCCAGTGCACCAGCCCCAAGCATCCTGTATCTTTGATTTAACTATGTTTTGCTATGTATTAATTTTGAGGTTATAAATTATATGCATATACTTTTTGTTATTGTAGTAGCCCCAGCCTTATCTCCCACTTGAGATCAATTAAATTCCAGACTTTCAATTAGATTTAGAAAATTCCCTCAGGGAAAATAGCTGCTTGGATGTCTACTCTTTTCTCTTTGTAATGTTGCTTCTTTACCTCCTCTGTCCTCTAAATGTTTTCATTATTGATATTTTAAGATGGTATTTTAAATTTTAAGACATCATTTGTGTATTTTTTAACTGATAATGTTTTTATTATATATCTTCCCAAGTTGTTGGAAACAGGAAATTGATTCTTTTTTAAAAATAAATTGTCTAGCAGTTCAAAAGACATATGGATTCAGTCAGCCACTCTGAACCAGTTAACTGGCTCTGTGTTTTCCTGCCTCCTCAAGTGTTCCCAGATAATGCTCAATGCTATGCCTAGTTTAACCTTCATTGAGTTATATGAGATACTGAGATTGTTGAGTTCAGCATTTCTGAGATATTATTCATATTTCAAGGCAGGCAGCAGAGCATAGTTAGGCAGAAGAATAAGAATATAGGCTCTATTTTCTGAAGACCCTGAGTTTAGATAACACTTAGTAGTTAGGTGGCTTTATGCATAATACTTTAGATACTTATTTTGGCCTCAGTATCTGTTTCAGAAAAGGAGGAGCTTGCTATTCAAGTTAACTGTTTCAATGATGATTCATTAAGATAAGCTATATCTACTAATATCCTTTTGTCCCTTCTGATCCATTCCCCACATTTCTCAGCTACTCTCTGCTCTGGGAGGCCTGCCTTTATGGACAATATCCAGTAGACTTCTCCAGAGGAGACATAGTATGTAAATAATCTGATGCAGTGTATTACTTAGAGAGGCATTCTTGAAATATTTGTTGAATAAAGAATGAGCTTTTGATTACTATTAACTAATAATATTGACATTACATTAAATAGATACATTAAAGTAAGATTCGATAATAATAATAACTTTCGATGACGTTTTACAAGACTTGTGGTAATCATTTTTCATACATTATAGCAGTGGTCAGCAAACTACAGTCTATAATCCACATCTCATCTGTTGTCCATCTTTGTAAATAATATATTATTGAAACACAGCCACCCACAATCTTTTGCATATTGCCTGTAAATGCTTTCATCCTATAGCAGCAGCTCTCAGGCTCTGAGACTGAATCTACACAGCCCAATGGTAGAAGTATTTACTATCTAGCTTTTCATGAAAAAAGTTTGCTGACTTTAGCTTTATAGCATTGAATCCTCATAATGACCCCAGGAAGAAAATATAATTTATATTTCCATTTCATACCTAAAGAAACTGAGACTAAAAATGTTAATAGCTTATGGATGCTACTGTAGACTGGATTCAATATCATTTTAATTGATTTAAGAGAACCAGTTATACATTCATCCAATATCCCAAGATGTTTTCAATAAATCATATACTCTTCATACAGCAAACTCTACAGAGAAAAAAAGAGGCTTATTAATTTGGGAGTTATGGATAAAAATGAAAAAGAGAAAAGTGGTACAAATTGCTCATACTCTATTGCTCTATCCTTGGTTTTGGGAAAATATTATTTGTTAAAATCCAGGCATCTTCCTCAGAAACGCGCTGGTAGAATGTGGTGGTCCTCAGCTGACTGCTTTAGGGTCTCTATTTTGCACCTCTTAATCAGGACCTATCATTATTCCTGAGGATCTCAAAACATCTGAAGAAGGACAGTGTGTCCTCCAGAAATCCCAGCCCTGAGTGCACCTCATCCCTGTCATACCTTTCTCCTTAGTTCCCATCCATGACATATTGGCTCTTTACAAGTGGTCTTGTCATTTTTTGCTATTCCGGAAGTAGTGGGAGATTGTGTCTTCCTGATTTATTCTCTACTCATGCCTCATTTAAAAGAATGAATCTTTTTTTAATTAATTCTCTTCATTTTCATTACTTAGGGTGAACAATTTACTAATATTAGAAATCAAAACTTTTCTGTCAGATAATATTTGAGTGCAAAGCTCTTGATAATTCTGAGATCATTTAAAGTGAAAACATACTCGCTCTTTTTGAAACTGACATTAAGTAGATTTGTTTGATTTCCAAACAGATAATCATAATAATATTTTAGAAGCTAATTTACCTTTCTTTGTGCTTTTTGTTGGAACATCGTAGACACTTAAAAAAATCTCCTCTGCACCAAGGCCCCAAAATTGAAGATTTAAGTCATCATTGAAGTCATTCCAGAGTCTGTGCTGCTAGTTGCAGACTTTCTCTTTATCCCTGATACAGGTTCATTTATTACTGTTATTACTAGTAGTAGGAGACGTTGGTTTGATCCCTTGTCAGGAATATCTTCTGGAGAAGGAAATGGCAACCCCCTCTAGTATTCTTGCCTGGAGAATTCCATGGACAGAAGGGCCTGATGGGTTACAGTCCAAGGGGTTGCAAAGAGTTGAACACAACTTAGCAACTAAAAAACAACAAACAAGTATTAAAATAATTTTGTATATTATAAAATGATACAATACTATAATGATGTATGTATAGGATCTTGTCTATGTGATAATTATCATTATTATGACTAGCAATGACAATATATACATGTGTATATACCACTAATATTATATAATATTAATATATGTTAGACTATTTTATAGTACACATATACCTATATGTTATATGTGTATACTTATAGAGAGTTGCACATATTTTTTACTATCACAACTAATGTTGATTATATATACTCTTGGCTGGATAATCACAGCAATAAATAGTCTAATGTTTTAAAATTAAAACTTAAATGATTATCTTAATGCTCTTCAAATTAGTAGTCAGGAGTCTTATTGTAGAAAAATTTAGTACAAGAGAAATACACCTTTAACAGCCTGAAAAATAAGTTGATAAAGTCATTATAAGTAAAGCTGATGAATTATTTTTAATTTTACCTAACTCTTGACAACTGTGAAAAGACTTTTATAAACTAAATAATTATTGTATGCCATTTCATGTCTTATTTGTTAAGCCCAGGGTTTGATCGTAGCTCAGATGGTAAAAAATCTGCCTACAATGCAGGAGACCTGGGTTCAGTTCCTGGGTCAGGAAGATCCCCTGGAGAAGGGAATGGCAACCCACTCCAGTATTCTTGCCTGGAGAATCCCATGGACAGAGGAGCCTGGTGGGCTACAGTTCATGGTGTCCCAAAGTGTAGGACATGACTGAGTGACTAACACTTTCATTTTAACTTTTTCCTGCACTGCAGGCAGAGTCTTTACCATCTGAGCCAGCAGGGGAGCCCTAAGTTAGTATATGATCTTTTATTAACCCATAAAATAATATTTTAAATTTGATCATTTTTAAAGCAGGGAGCGTTTAGCTGAGGGAATAGCTTATCCCATTGCTATGTGAATACTTTAACTTATTGAAATATGATAAATGTGTGAATAGTCACATACATTTTTGAATTATAATTTAATGGTTGGATAAAACTATTCCTTTATGCTGCAAAACTCAGATATTTGAAATTATGGCTGTTTACTGGGATTTTTTCCCCTGAAGTTTCAGAGACATATTCCATTTCATTGGTTTTAACAGCTTTATGATTTCACATATGTTTGCCAAAGTTCTTTTTAAAAGAAAACAAAAATATTACAGCTTTCACAATTTTTCCTTTATATAATAAAATAACTAACTAGGGCTTCCTTGGTGGCTCAGACAGTAAAGAATCCACCTGCAGTGCGGGAGATCTGGGTTCGATCCCTGGGTTGGGAAGATCCCCTGGAGGAGGACATGGGAATCGACTCCAGCTTTCTTGCCTGGAGAATCCCCATGGACAGAGGAGCCTGTGGAGCTACAGTCCATGGTGTTGCAAAGAGTCAGACATGACTGAGCAACTAATCACAACCAGTGTATCATATACTCTAACAGACTTTAATAGTTATGAATGATTTAGTATTGTATTTATTCAAAGTCTTAATGATTTTCAGTATTGTGCTTTGTAGAAATAACTGTTGTAATGCATATTTTGTAGCATGCTTTTACATTTTAATACTTGATGATTATTTGATCTCCTACTTCTATTTGTGTTATTTCCTTCTCATTTCTCATTGCTTTTCTATTCATTAATTTTTGTTCGTTTGTTGACATTTATGGTCAACAAGTTTCATTTAGATCTGAGAATCTATTTATTGATATTTCTTCCTAGCCAGTTTTAGAGTTTTTACACACTGGATATTTTAAACTTCCTTAATATTTTTTCACTTTGATTAACAAAGTTAATGTTAATATTATATGTGTTGTATGTAAGATATGTTCAAAACGCATAATTTGTACAAACAAAATGTTTAGCTGGATAGGTGGATATTTTCTTACTCAGTGTTTACATGAATATCTTGTAATCACATGAAAATAATCATCATAATAAGCAGTAACAGCACATTTCTGAAAATTTTTTTAACCAAAGATTTCAACACTAATTTGGATTTTGTTACCCTTGAGTGTCATTAAAATATGCCATGATTTTTGTGTGTAAAAAAGAGCCTAAGTAAGAATTTTTAAGAATTATATGCAGGTTGAGCATTTTTTTTTTACTTTATCAAAAAATCTTGTACATTTTAAAATATTACTTTGTTGTATTGCTAGCAGAAATAATTTTTCTATAATAAAAACTTTAGAAATATAAGCCTACATGTTGTGCTTACCTTTAGCAGAATATTAGTACAATTTATCTTTTCTAGCCCTCATTTATTCTCCTGAATAAGTATCTCTCACAAACTGGAAAAAAAAGCCTTATTGTTTACCACTGTGCATTTATTCAGTAAAATACATTTTCCCCTCACTGGATACCAGAAGATTAAAAAGAAGCTACCACTCTGTTTTAAATTGAATCAATATTACTTTCTCTATGAAAACTTCCTCATCTCCCTCAGGTCTGGTCACTTTGCTTTCTGTGATTATATTACATTAAAAAAAATCTCCCAGAAGGTAATTATTTGAAAACTGTAATGAGTACTCAGTGAGTGTTCTTAATTTCTCTATTTTCAGTAATTATCACAACACCTGATATGTCCTGGTGTTCAATAAGTATTTGTTGAAAAATGAATAAATTATTCAGTGAAAGAAATGAGAATAGAAGTATAATTAAAGTTGGTCAATGGATATGAGCTAAAGTATTGCTAACTAGAGAAATAAATTAGGATATTTCTGGACAAGACAAAAAAAAAACATGAAAGAGAGTGCATAATTTATACAGTAATTTAACATTTTGGGCTTCCCCAGTGACACAGTGGTAAAGAAATCCCCTGTAATGCAGGAGATACAGGAGATATAGCTTTGATCCCTGGGTTGGGAAGAGTCTCCTGGAGGAGGGAATAGCAACCCACTCCAGTACTCTTGCCTGAAAAATCCCATGGGCACAAGAGCGTGGTGGGCTACAGTTCAAAGGGTAACAGAGTCGAGTATGACTGAAGTGACAGCATGAATATTTAACATTTTAAGAAACTTAATGTTATTATATATAATTATACTATTGTGTATATTGTATAATATACTGTTGAATAAAAAATATTTACCCCCTAGATTTGTTTGTTAGAATCACCACATATATTTAAGTTTAAAAAAGAAAATGCTTAGAGCAAAATACATTTAATTTACCTGCTATTTCTAATTTTAAGAATATAAAGGGAAATATTAACAGTGATAAGTAGTTTTTCTGGAGACAATATTTGCAAAAGCAAGGGCAATAGTAAGAAGCAAGAACAAGAGGGAATAGGTAAACATTTTGTCTGCAATTTTACTCAATGTGCATTAAAAACTCTTCCATCTGTTTGTGGCTGTAAAAGTCCCCTGGATGCTAGTCAGCTCAATGTTAGTACCTAGTAATCTAGTATCACTTACTTCAGCTAATTAGTAATATCTCATATCTATTCAAAGCATGGTGCAGTGTATATATACTACCATTGATTGACATATGGCAGGCACACTTTAAATATTTGTCAGTGAAAAAGTATAAAAATGCCTAGTTTTTACAAATAATCCAGAAATTATGCATTTAGCAGTGATATACCAAGCCCGTTTATTCCTTTCAATGATAACCTAGACAGGTTTAAGTTTTGGTATTGACCAAAGGAAAAGTCACTCAGTCATGTCTGACTCTTTGCGCCCCATGGACTATACAGTCCATGGAATTCTCCAGGCCAGAATACTGGAGTGGGTAACCTTTCCCTTCTTCAAGGGATCTTCCCAACCCAGGGACTGAACCCAGGTCTCCCGCATTGCAGACGGATCCTTTACTAGCTGAGCCACCATGTCCTTAATATTTCCCTCTAATTTATATAGGTTTCATCCTGAGTATAGGCCCTGACCACCTTTTTCTTAGAAGGTGTACTTAAGAAAACTTTCAATTGTTAATTTTTTTTCTGCCTTTTTGAGATGTAAATTTTCTCCCAGCCTCTTACAACTTTTACATCCCAGGAATGTTTTTCTCAAAAATTTGAGAGCTATCTCTTTGAAATATAATTACCAAGACGAATGGAATGCCTGTCTCCCAGTCTCTGTGGGAAGGTAGGAGACTAATTTCTATAGGTATGAATTAGCAGAGATGGACTAATCACATTGATCAACCTGCCTTCTTATGTCTTCTAGGACTTTTCCACTAGCTCACATTAGTGCTTAAAAACTCTTCACCTTGAGTTCAATCTTTTGCCTCTATTGCAATAATCTTGGCCCATATTATAATATTCTTTTTTTATATAAATTTATTTATTTTAATTGGAGGCTAATTACTTTACAATATTGTATTGGTTTATTCTTAAAGTCTTTTTTTTTTTACCATTTTTAACAGTACAGTTCAGTACAGGTTTTCTTTGACATTATAGAATCTAAATATAAGCTATAGATAACAGGTTTCTCTGTAGTAGTCATCATCCTAAAAACTAACACGAAAAAAAAATCAGTTGATGAAATCATGATTACTGTGGTTTCTGAGCACAGTCTTCAGATTTTCTTTTCCTGGTGTGGGCAGGAGATCCCTCTGATGGTTAACTTTAGGTGTCTACTTGACGAGGCCATGGGTGCCCAGACAATTGGTTTAAACATTATTCTGGGAATGTACGTCTGTGAGGATGCTTCTGGATGAAATGAAATTACCATTTTAATTCATAGACTGAGTAAAGCAGATTGCCCTCCCTAAAATGTGTGGGTCTCATCCAATCAATTAAAGACTTGAATAGAACCAAAAGGCTGAATAAGAGGAAACTCCTCCTATCTGACTGCATGTGCCCTAGTCTGCCCTCCTCCTGCCTCCTGTTTGCCACCTCCTGTCTTGACTTCTCTGTGTGATCCTTCAAGACTTGCCAGGTACTTCCTCCAACACTTGTGTGTAATCGATTTCTCTCTTTTTTCTGTTTTTGAACTACAGCTCACCATCCAGCATCCTGTGTACCACTTGATGCATGTTAGTTTCACAGAATCACACTTAGCTTATCAATCCTTTTTTCTCCCCTTTTAGTGATTGCCCTAGAGTTTTCAATGTTCACTTACAACCAATTCAACTCCAGTTTTACATTATACTGTATGATTTCACAAGTAATGTGAGGTATATTATAACAGCAAAATAATTTTAATTCCTCCTGCCATCCCTTATATCATTGCTGCCATTCATTTCCCTTATATATGTGTATATGTACATTTATAATATAAAATCAAATATATTTTTGCTATTCTTTTGAACAAGTATTTCTCAGATCAATTAAGAATAACAAAAATAAAACCTTTTTATTTTATCTTCATTTATTTAATCTTTGGGCTTCCCTGGCAGCTCAGACAGTAAAGAATCTGCTTGCATGTGGGAGACCTGGGTTCGATCCCTGAATTGGAAAGATTGCCTGGAGGAGGGCATGGCAACCCACTCCAGGATTCTTGCCGGGAGAATCCCCTTTGAACAGAGGAGCCTGGCGGGCTATAGTCCATGGGTTCACAAAGAGTCATACGTGCCTGAGCGACTAAGGACAGTACAACATTCCGTCTTTGGTACTCCTCCTTTCTCTATGTGGATCTGAGTTTTTGACCTATATAACCTTCCCTCTCTCTAAAGAACTTTTATCATTTCTTTCAAGGCAGGTTGACTGGCAATACTTTTTGTCTGAGAAAGTGTTAATTTCTTCACTTTTGAAAGATAGTTTGCAGGGTAAAGAATTCTATGCTGGTGGATTTTTTTCTCTCAGCACTTTAAATGTTTCACTCCATTTGATTACTGATATATTTTCTGAGGAGAAGCCAGATATAATTTTTTCTTTTTTCCTCTGTCCGTAAGGGTTGTTTCCTCTAACACTTTTCAGGATTTATTTTCTTTGTCTTTTATCTTCTGTAGTGTGAAAATAATAGCCCTAAAGACTTAGCTTTATTGGGACTTATCATACATGATATTCTGTCAGCTTCCTGGATCTATAGTTTAGTACCTGAAATTAATTTGGGAAAATTCTGTCATTATTGTTTCAAATAGTTCTTCTCTTCTCTTCTCTCTCTCTCTCTCTCTTTTTTTTTTTTTTCCTGCTGTGGTATTCCCATTCTGCATGGGTTATATCTTTTGTAGTTGTCCCATAGTCCTTGGATAGCCTGTCTTTTTTCTTTTCCTTTTTTTTTTTTTAATTGGGATATAGTTCCTTTACAGTATTGTGTTAGTTTCTGCTGTACAATGAAGTTAATCAGCTATTGACATAAATCACAGCAGGATCTATTTTGACCCACCTCCTAGAGTAATGACAATAAAAACAAAAAATAAACAAATGCTTTTCTTTTTTTGAGGATTCTACTGATATATTCTCAGCCTGTCCAGTCTACCAAATAAGCCCATCAAATGTAATTTTCCTCTCTGTGTGGTGTTCTTCATCTAGCATTTGGTTTGGTTCTTTCTTAGAATTTCCATCTCTTTACGTAACATTATCCATCTGTTCTCTTCTTTATCCATTAGATCCCTTAGCATATTAACCACAGATGTTTTAAATTCCTGGCCTGATAATTCCAACATCCCTGCCATGTATGGTTCTGACACTTGCTCTGTCTCTTCAAATTGTGTTTTTGTCTTTTGGTATGTATTGTAAATTTTTTTTTTTTTTGATAGCTGGACATGATATACTAAGTAAAAGGCCTTGCTGTAAATAGGCCTTAATTATGCGGTGGTGAGGTGTGACTGTGGGAAACTAGCTCTGAGATTAGGTCTCAGGCTTTTGGTAAGCCTGTGCCCCTGGACTGTGAACTTCAGAAGTGATTCTCAGGTTTTTCTCCCCACTTAGGTGGAACAAGATGGCTAGTGTCGGCTGGATCTGAATATTTCCCATCTCCCATGTGGAATACTAGAGCCAACTGGAGTTTGATATTTCCTTTTCTTAGGTCAGGTAGACTCTGATAATACTCCAGCAGGTTAAGCTCTGGTTGATTAGTTTCTGCAGGTTCAGTTCAGTTCAGTTTAGTTCAGTCACTCAGTCGTGTCCGACTCTTTGCGACCCCATGAATCGCAGCACACCAGGCCTCCCTGTCCATCACCAACTCCCGGAGTTCACTCAGACACACGTCCATCAAGTCCGTGATGCCATCCAGCCATCTCATTCTTGGTCGCCCCCTTCTCCTACTGCCCCCAATCCCTCCCAGCATCAGAGTCTTTTCCAATGAGTCAAACCTTCGCATGAGGTAGCCAAAGTACTGGAGCTTCAGCTTTAGCATCATTCCTTCCAAAGAAATCCCAGGGCTGATCTCCTTCAGAAAGGACTGGTTGGATCTCCTTGCAGTCCAAGGGACTCTCAAGAGTCTTCTCCAACACCCCAGTTCGAAAGCATCAATTCTTCAGCACTCTGCCTTCTTCACAGTCCAACTCTCACATCCATACATGACCACAGGAAAAACCATAGCCTTAACTAGACGGACCTTAGTGGGCAAAGTAATGTCTCTGATTTTGAATATACTGTCTAGGTTGGTCATAACTTTTCTTCTAAGGAGTAAGCGTCTTTTAATTTCGTGGCTGCAGTCACCATCTGCAGTGATTTTGAAGCCCCCAAAAATAAAGTCTGACAATTTTTCCACTGTTTCCCCATCTATTTCTCATGAAGTGATGGGACCAGATGCCATGATGTTTGTTTTCTGAATGTTGAGCTTTCAGCCAACTTTTTCACTCTCCTCTTTCACTTTCATCAAGAGGCTTTTTAGCTCCTCTTCATTTTCTGCCATAAGGGTGGTATCATCTGCATCTGAGGTTATTGATACTTCTCCCGGCAATCTTGATTCCAGCTTGTGCTTCTTCCAGTCCAGTGTTTCTCATGATGTACTCTGCATATAAGTTAAATAAGCAGGGTGACAATATACAGCCTTGACGTACTCCTTTTCCTATTTGGAACCAGTCTGTTGTTCCATGTCCAGCTCTAACTGTTGCTTCCTAACCTGCATACAGATTTCTAAGCACAGGTGGCGGTGGCAGGCTGGCGGACTAAGCGCGGCCGAGAGCTACCCTGCGTCCGAAGTCAGGGACAACAGCCCAGAGTGCCAGGTTGCGACGGCGCAGGAACGGCTGGGAGGAGCCACTCCGTGTCCAAGGTCAGGGGCGGCAGCCGAGAGGAGCTACCCCGCGTCCGAGGCCAGTGGCTGCCGGAAGGAGACACCCCGCGACCAAGGTCAGGGTGGCGGCCGGGAGGAGACAGCCCACGTCCGAGGTCAGGGGCAGCTGGGAGAAGCCACCTCGCGCCCGAGGCCAGGGATAGTGACCCTGAGGAGCCACCCTGAGCCCGAGGCCAGGGCCAGAGGCCAGGAGGAGCAACCCGAGGAGCAGTGGCGGAGCAGGCACAGAGGGCCTAGAGGAGCTATCCCACATTGAAGGTCAGGAACAGCAGCGGTAAGGAGATACCCCTCTTCCAAGGTAAGGAGCAGTGGCTGTGCTTTGCTGTAGCAGCCGTGAAGAGATACCCCACGCCCAAGGTAAGAGAAACCCAAGGAAGATGGTAAGTGTTGCAAGAGGGCATCAGAGGGCAAACATACTGAAACCATAATCACAGAAAACTAGTAAATCTAATCACACGAGGACCATAGCCTTGTCTAACTCAATGAAACCAAGCCATGCCTGTGGGGCAACCCAAGACGGGTGGGTCATGGTGGAGAGATTGACAGAATGTGGTCCACTGGAGAAGGCAATGGCAAGCCACTTCAGTATTCTTGCCTTGAGAACCCCATGAACAGTAGGAAAAGGCAAAATGATAGGATACCAAAAGAGGAACTCCCCAGGTCATTAGGTGGCCAATATGCTGCTGGAAATCAGTGGAGAAATAACTCCAGAAAGAATGAAGGGATGGATCCAAAGCAAAAGCAATACCCAGTTGTGGAGGTGACTGGTGATAGAAGCAAGATCCGATGCTGTAAAGAGCAATATTGCATAGGAACCTGGAATGTCAGGCCCATGAATCAAGGCAAATTGGAAGTGGTAAAACAAGAGATAGCAAGGGTGAATGTCGACATTCTAGGAATCAGCTAACTAAAACGGACTGGAATGGGTGAATTTAACTCAGATGACCATTATATCTACTACTGTGGGCAGGAATCCCTCAGAAGAAAGGGAGTAGCCATCGTGGTCAACAAAAGAGTCCAAAATGCAGTACTTGGATGCAATCTCAAAAATGACAGAATGATCTCTGTTTCTCTCCAAGGCAAACCATTCAATATCACAGTTATCCAAGTCTATGCCCCAACTAGTAATGCTGAAGAAACTGAAGTTGAACGGTTTTATGAAGACCTACAAGACCTTTTAGAACTAACACCCCAAAAAGATGTCCTTTTCATTATAGGGGACTGGAATTCAAAAGTAGGAAGTCAAGAAACACCTGGAGTAACAGGCAAATTTGGCCTTGGAATGCGGAATGAAGCAGGGCAAAGACTAATAGAGTTTTGCCAAGAAAATGCACTGGTCATAGCAAACACCCTCTTCCAACAACACAAGAGAAGACTCTACACATGGACATCACCAGATGGTCAACACTGAAATCAGATTGATTACATTCTTTGCAGCCAAAGATGGAGAAGCTCTATACAGTCAACAAAAACAAGATTAGGAGCTGACTGTGGCTCAGATCATGAACTCCTTATTACCAAATTCAGATTCAAATTGAAGAAAATAGGGGAAACCGCTAGACCATTCAGGTATGACCTAAATCAAATCCCTTATGATTATACAGTGGAGGTGAGAAATAGATTTAAGGGCCTAGATCTGATAGATAGAGTGCCTGATGAACTATGGAATGAGGTTCATGACATTGTATAGGAGACAGGGATCAAGACCATCCCCATGGAAAAGAAATGCAAAAAAGCAAAATGGCTGTCTGGGGAGGCCTTACAAATAGCTGTGAAAAGAAGAGAGTCAAAAAGCAAAGGAGAAAAGGAAAGATATAAGCATCTGAATGCAGAGTTCCAAAGAATAGCAAGAAGAGATAAGAAAGCCTTCTTCAGTGATCAATGCAAAGAAATAGAAGAAAACAACAGAAGGGAAAGACTAGAGATCTCTTCAAGAAAATTAGAGATACCAAGGGAACATTTCATGCAAAGATGGGCTCGATAAAGGACAGAAATGATATGGACATAACAGAGGCAGAAGATATTAAGAAGAGGTGGCAAGAATACACAGAAGAACTGTACAAAAAAGATCTTCATCACCCAGATAATCATGATGATGTGATCACTAACCTAAAGCCAGACATCCTGGAATGTGAAGTCAAGTGGGCCTTAGAAAGCATCATTACGAACAAAACTAGTGGAGGTGATGGCATTCCAGTTGAGCTGTTTCAAATCCTGAAAGATGATGCTGTGAAAGTGCTGCACTCAATATGCCAGCAAATTTGGAAAACTCAGCAGTGGCCACAGGACTGACAGAGGTCAGTTTTCATTCCAATTCCAGAGAAAGGCAATGCAAAAGAATGCTCAAACCGCACAATTGCACTCATCTCACATACTAGTAAAGTAATGCTTAAAATTCTCCAAGCCAGGCTTCAGCAATATATGAACCGTGAACTCCCTGATGTTCAAGCTGGTTTTAGAAAAGGCAGAGGAACCAGAGATCAAATTGCCAACATTCGCTGGATCATGGAAAAAGCAAGAGAGTTCCGGAAAAACATCTATTTCTGCTTTATTGACTATGCCAAATCCTTTGACTGTGTGGATCACAATAAACTGTGGAAAATTCTGCAGGTTAGGCTCTTGTTAATTAGTTTCTGCTGAGGGCAGTCCTTTGTTAAGAGGAACAGAGTTCTCTGGCCCATTTCAAAAGGGTTTCTTTTTACCTCTTCTGAAAGGAATCAAGAAGGAATTTTTCTCTGATATTTACTCCTGGAATCTGGTTGAGCTCTCCATGTGAATATCACAGTAATGTGGGACCCACATTAAGTCCCCTTGGAGTTTTTACCTATCAGAGCTGTCTGCACTCAGCTATTTGTCAATTAGAGTTTAGGTTTTTCCGCCCCAGCAATGGTTCCCATGGCAACTTATGGTCACACACTTCTGCTCCAGACAGCCATGATGCCCTACAATCAACTGTCTGTCTCTCCACAATTGACAGCAGACATGTGTCCAGTGTCTGTTATTAAATCTAAGTCAAGTTTGTGGTCTTGCCTATATGTGCTTCCTGCAAGATGGGCATCTTGTGGTGTGTAGCATTCTGGTCAGGTCTTTAGGAGACCTGGGTCCAAGGTGAGTTCTGCAGCTGATTAACCAGCATTAAACATCATTTCCCTACATCTCCTAACAAAGTTTGTTGACATACGTGAAGTACTTTGTGATGTATTATTTGGGTACTTTTAATGGTAGGCAAAATAATAACCCCTGTCCAAAGACGGTCATGTCCTAATCTCCAGAACCTATAAGTTGTTTAGTAGAAAGGGGAAATTAAGGTTGCTGATAGAATTAAGGCAGCTAATTAGCTGACCCAGAGATCAGAAGAATATCCTGGTTTACCCAGGTGGGCCCAATGTAGGCAAAAGTCCTTAGAAGTGAGAGAGAATGAGGGGCAGGAGAGTCAGTGTCAGAGTGGGAAGAAGGGAGCAAGGAACCAAGAAATTCAGGCAGCCTCTAGAAGCTGGGAAAGGTAAGGCAATGCTCCCCTAGAATCACCAAAAGGAATTCAGGCCTGCATATAACTTGATTTTAGCCTGCTGTGACCCTTTTTCAGACTTCTGGTCTCAGAATGATAAGACAATATGTTTGTTTTAAGCCACCAAGTTTGCAGTAATTTGTTACGGCAGCAGTGAAAAACTAACACAATTACCCTTACAAACCTGCAATGTAGATATCATTTTGCCTGTTTTATAGACAGGGAATGAGGCTCAGAGGTTACATGGCATGCTTAAGGAAACTTGACCGTTAAATATTGTTTAGGAAATTAACTCAAGTGTTTGGACTCCAAATCCAGTGAGCTTTTTATTATAAAACGAGGAGGTTGGATGACATACTCTCTAAAGTTCTTCAGGCTCTAACATTTACTGATTTAAAGTGTCAAATGAAACCTCCGACTAAACTGAGAGGACTTTTGGCTGTGTATCTCCTCAGTTCTCGGGAGTGTTTCTAAAGCAAAAAGGTTTTGGCATCATTTTGCTGCATAGTAAAATATGTGGGTTCTTTCTATTGTGTGTGTGTGTGTGTGTTTTCCAAATGTAAGCCTTGTAGCCTTTGCTCCTAGTTCTGAAGTTGAGCTGCTTAGGCTCTTTCACATACATCAGTGAAATAGCTTTTTCCTTCTGTGCTGTTAGGGATTTACTGACAGTTCACCAAACTGACTTCCTGCTGATAGAAACTGATTTTTGCTTGACCTGTTTTTTGAATGAAATCCCTTTTCAACAATTCAAAACATTTGAAAAAGTGAGCTTATATTTGGCATCTGATTTGAAACATATTAGTTTCTTATATACATGGAAACTAATACATGTTTTTATATACTGCTATAAATCCTTTTAAAATATGTTTTATTTTTTAAATGTCATTTTTAAGTGCTAGTGTTTTATATTCAAAATATAATTTAATAGGATTTAGAGGAAAATGTGTAGAAATATGGTCCATAATTCCACTGATAAAATGATTCTCTGTTGACCTTTCATAAAAATGGGGCATAATCTATGCACATGCTTATAAAACATAAACAATAGTGTAAAATGAAAGGAAAAAGGAATGGGGTTTTATGTGACTGGTTTGGTTTATGTGTAAATTATTAAATTCAATAAAATTGAATCACTTTCTATAAGCAATGTCACATATTTGTTTTCTGTATTAGGTAGCCAAACAAGAGAAAGAAAATTCTACATGAAATGCTGCTTTTCCTGATTTGTCATTCCAAAAAACCTAGATTCTTACCCTATTATTTGGGGTCCACTCTTCTTGTGATTTAGGAAGTAGTTTTAAAAAATTGCACTCAGTGAAATTTAACCCGAAACTTTATAAATAAAACAACAGATGCACTTGAGAATGACTTGACTCAGAGAAGAGTGAAATGCACAATTATTTGTATGTAAAAGAAACTGGAAATGTTATTTTAATTTTACATCTTAGTAAATGTGGATAGTTTTGCTGGGGGTAATTAATATACTTGTTTTACTGTATTTTCCTTTTACATCTATTGTCAAAATTTTACTTGTTCATTGATCTCTATTCCTGCATTTGGCAGCAAAATAATTAATTACTTCCAGATGCCATGGCTCTTATCTCTCATTGCAGAGAGGTATTGGCTCCTTAGTCAAAAGTTGTTTATAGTGTAGACTTGACATAAAAATCTACTTCAAATACACTCTGATTTGTTACAAGTTGTGTACCTCTTTCTGAGATCTGAGATCTCTCTCCATCCATGTACCTGCTGTGGCTCTGGTAGGTTTCTAATGAAAGAACATGGTTTCAGTGCAGGAAAGTCATCACAAACTTTTGGCAGGAAAGGTTGTTCTTCATTGTCTAAGGGAAATACAACCACCTAATTGCAAAAATAATGGTAAATAATGGCAATATGGAAAAAATTTTGTATGCCAGTCTTAAATCTCTACTGGTTGTAAAACTTCAGGTATGCTTTTTTTTTTTTTTTTTGGTTTTGGCTTTTGCTAGAATATATTTTTTACATTCTTCAGGACTTTTATCAAAAAGGCTGGTGCCAGGATGGGCAAGAATATTAAAGAGTGGCCCTGCTGTTAAGGAACTCTTATATTCATTGGAACAACAGACTATACTTGAAGAGTTAAATATTAGGATAAAATAGAACTCAGTGAAAACTGCACAGTGTATATATAATTTGCAAATAAGTCTTTTAAAAATTATTGGGATATAGTTGCTTCACAATGGTATATTAGTTTCTTGCTGTACAGTAGAATAATTCAGTTATATGTGTATATATTTCCCCTTTTATGAATTTCCCTCCCATTTAGGTCACCACAGAACATTGAGTAGGATTCCTTGTGCTATACAGGATGTTCTCATTAGTTATCTACTTTATACATAATAATGTGTATACGTTGATCCCAATCCATCCCACCTACCTTTTCATTCCTTTTCCCTTTGTGTCCGTATGTTTGTTCTTTATGTCTATTTTAATCTTTCATGGAAATGTTTATAGGCAAATGGGAAAAGAAATCCTTTTATTTGTATGAATTATGAATAATTTGAATCCATGAATTATCACTCATTTAGCATTATTAGCAACTTTAAATGTGAGCATAATGATCACAACAATGCTATGGTGTGTTACTATTTTTGTCCTATTTTATACACCAAGAAATGAAGAAAAAAGTTAAATAACATGTTGAAGACCTTAGGGCTATAAAGTCACATGGAAATATAAGTGGGGGCTCTTGCTACCAAAGTATGTGTGTGTTCTGTACTCTCCTACCACTAAATTAATTAGAATTGTTTTATTTTTCACCCTGATAAATAAGTTATTCTATACACTTACAAAGATGATTGCAGTAGTTTATCACATACAAACATTTCCAAAACTTATTTTCTACCTAAAGATAGACTATTTGACTCTTAGAAACACCTTCTTCTAGGGAAATAATAGATATGAAAGAGAAACAGTGGTATGAGGAGATCAATAATTAGGCTGCAAAAAATCAAAAATGTGTACATAAGCATAAGCCATAATTTTTTGCTTTAATTCTATAGTTCTTAAAATATTTTCCAAAGATTTCTTTTTTTTAGAATGAAATGACTGCCAAGTAATCATTTGTTCATCCTGTAGTCGTTTGTTGATAATGGAAAGGAACAATATGTGGTGAGACTTACTTCCAGTTGAAATTATTGTGTGCTTTTGTATAAGATTATAAATTGCCATTCAATCAAGTACATCATTCTTAGAATTTGTGATGGAAATGTGCCACAAACTATTAATTAACTCCTCATCTGATGTGAGAACATTATGTACTAAAATCAAGTTGAACCTCAAAAGATTCCATGTTGAAAGTTTTATATTTTTATAACATGAATAAAAATAAAATATATTAGACTTTAAAGCAATTTTATAGAGAAGGAATTTAATGATAGGTGTTTAAGGAAATATTTTAAATGAATGGGCACAATGTAGAATCTAGGTTAAACTGATTTAAAAGGCTTAAATTTTGAGCATCTCATGACATCTTCCAATAAAAAAAATGACTTAACTGTCATGTATACAAACTACTTGTGGGTGTGCATGTGCCTATGTGTGAATATATGTGTGTGTCAGTCACTCAGTTGTGTCTGACACTGTGACCCCATGGATTGTAGCCACCAGGCTCCCCTGTCCATGGGATTCTTCAGGCAAGAATACTGGAGTGGGTTGCCGTTCCCTTCTCCAGGGGATCTTCCTTACCCAGGAATTGAAAGCAAATATCCTGCATTCGGGAGAAGGCAATGGCACACCACTCCAGTACTCTTGCCTGGAAAATCCCATGGACGGAGGAGCCTGGTGGCTACATAACATGGGGTCGCTAAGAGTCGGCATGACTGAGAAACTTCACTTTCACCTTTGACTTTCATGCATTGGAGAAGGAAATGGCAACCCACTTCAGTGTTCTTGCCTGGAGAATCCCAGGGACGGGGGTGCCTGGTGGGCTGCCGTCTATGGCATCGCACAGAGTTGGACACGACTAAGCGACTTAGCAGCAGCATCCTGCATTCGAGACAGATTCTTTGCCTTCTGAGACACCAAGGAAGCCCTATGTGAATATATGTCCACAGGTTATCTCAACACATGCTGCTCGCGTGCAGTCTTACCCGACTCTTTGAGACATTTGGACTGAAGCCCGCCGGGCTCCTTTGTCTATAGGATTTCCGAGGCAATAATACTGGAGTGGGTTGCCATTTCTCTTCCAGGAGATCTTCCTGATCCAGGGATCGAACCTGCGTTTCCTGAGACTCCTGAACTGGTAGGCAAATTCTTTACTGTTTAAAGAATACTGAATTACCAAATTACTAATTCATACAATTTTATTTTAGTCTACCTCAACATGTATTTCTTCATGTTTATCAGTGTTTCAGTTATTAGGAAAAGAGGATATCTTTGGATATATATTTAAGTTGGTTGACAGTTATTATATAATGGTTTTTTTTTTTTTTTTTTGGTCAGCTATGTGTAGTGAGGTAAAGGAGTTGCAGTGGGGGTATAATATTAAATTATAATGTATAATATATAATGTATAATTATAAAATATAATTAAATTATAATTAAAATGTGAAATTAGGTAAGGCATTTTAGTCTTGAGCAAAAAGAAGGAACCAAAGTTAAGTTGGTGATCCATCCAGACTTAATTGACTAGTGTATCTCAAGAATTTTATATTTGCAGCATTTCATTCTTTCTAAATTGCATTTTTAGTTTGCATTTTTCACCTCTGAAATAAGGATGCATGATGCAATTGACAGTATTTTATGATTATTGGCCAGAAAGCAGTTTCAGTTTCAGTGCAATTTCATTCACTGTGCGTGTGGGTATTGGGTCATAGATGTTCATTACAATTGAGTATATGCACTGTGCTACTAAATGTTTAATTTGACATTTAAATGTCAAATAATTTAAAGATAATTTGAGAAATAAATGAGTACAGTTATTGCCTGAAAACCTTCCACTTATAAAGTAGGGTGATATTAAAAATTAAAATATATAGACATGAAAATAGTATTTAGAAACTAAGGTCTGGTTCCAGGTATTGCCTGTTGTTAATGGTGTGCCATTATCTTTATCCAACAGTGAGGTACCTGGCTCTCACTATCTACAATTTATTTATCTGCTTGTTTGTTCAAACCTAGGGTTGAACAATTGCTAAGCCATTCCATGTGAAAGCCACTCAGTTGTGTCCAACTCTTTGCAACCCCATGGACTACACAGTTTGTAGAATTCTCCAGGCCAGAATACTGGAGTGGGTAGCCTTTCCCTTCTCCAGCAGATCTTCCCAACCCAGGGATTGAATCCAGTTCTCCTGCATTGAAGGCAGATTCTCAGCTGGTAAAAAATCCGCCTGCAATGCAGGAGACCCTGGTTCAATTCCTGGGTGGGGAAGATGCTGTGGAGAAAGCCTATCCTTTCAGTATTCTTGGGCTTCCACCTGCAATACAGAAGACTTGAGTTGGATCCTTTGGTTGGGACAATACCCTGGAGAAGGGAAAGACTACACCCTCCAGTATGAATGTTTGAGAATCTGCCTGGGTAATGTCATAGCACATTTTATTTAGGACTTCCCGGGTAGCTCAACAGTTAAGAATCTCCCTGCAATGCATGAGAACTGGGTTTGATCCCTGGGTCAGGAAGATCCCCTGGAGAAGAGCATGGCAACCCACTCCAGTATTCTTACCTGGAAAATCCCATCAGAGGAGTCTGGTGGGCTAGACTATGGGTTTGCAGAGTTGGACACAATTGAGTGGCTAATACACAAATTGTGAAAAAAAAAATTTACCCAACTTAGTACACTGTTGGATACACTCATTTTGTCTCTAGCTTTATATAGCTTTATAGCTCTGGGAGTTGGTGGTGGACAGGGAAGCCTGGTGTGCGGCAGTCCATGGGGTCACAAAGTGGCAGACACAACTGACCGACTGAACTGAACTTATAGTTAAAATACTGTTTTAAAAGTTAGTTCAGCTATTAACTATCTCTTCAGAGAGATTAAAGAATGAAAAGGACTCTATTCCCCCACTACTGGTTTAAAGGTAGAGAAAGGAGAGCATCAGAAGGAATATAAACTGCCTCCAAGCTGAAGTCAACTCTGGCTGACAGTCGGGAAGGAAATGGGACCTGAATTCAGAAAATCAGCTAAATAAGGTTAGAAGTTTCTCAAAACATCAGTTTAAAAAAAGAAAAAAAAAAAATAGGCAACTCTGCCACACCTTGATTTCAATCTGTGAAACCTGGATCAGAGAAAATCAGTGGTACCAACTTGGATTTCTGCTCATTATTGTCTCCAAGATTGGCTCAGCTGATTTTCTATAGGAGAGTGAGATGATAAACTTTTGTTTTAGGTCAATAGGTTTCTGGTAATATTTCCTAGTAGAAATAGAAAATGAACAGGGTATCCTACCCAATAATTCATAACCTCTATCATGAAAATGGAGAAGGAAATGGCAACCCACCCCAGTGTTCTTGCCTAGAGAATCCTGTGGATGGAGGAGCCTGGTGGGCTGCTGTCCATGGGCTCACACAGAGTTGGACATGACTGAAGCAACTTAGTATGCATGCATGCATGCATTGGAGAAGGAAATGACAACCTACTCCAGTGTTCTTGCCTGGAGAATCCCAGGAACGGAGGAGCCTGGTGGGCTACTGTCTGTGGGGTCGCACAGAGTCAGACATGAGTGAAGTGACTTAGCAGCAGCAGCATCATGAAAAAAGATCAGAGAAACACAAAATATCCAACCTTTCCTCTTCAGAGATGTAAAGGGCATGAAATATACTATAACACAGTGGAGAGAGTTAGAGTGACAGTGGCAACTCAATGCAATGGCAGTTCCTGGATTTGATATGAAACAGAAAAGAGATTTATGGAGAAAAACTGGTGAAGCTCAATAAAGTTTGCGGTTTGGTTGATAGTATTATACAAATAATAATTTCTATGTTTTGAGAGTCACAGTGTAGTTATACACCATAACTTTGGGAAGAGCTGGGTGAAGTTACATGGAAAGTCTCAGTGCTATTTAGAAACTCATTTCAGAGTCTAAAATTGCTCTAAAATAAAGAAATTATGCAAATGGAGGTTGCCATCTTGTAAGGAAATCTTGGAGACAATAAAAGAGCAGTCTGAGAAATGCTGCTCAGTGAACTTTATAACAGAAAATGGGAAAAAGCACATTGACAATGATTATGAAATAGAAGAGTTGGACACTGAGTATGAGGCTGATTTAAGAATAACCCATTTGCTTAGCTCTTTATCTTTATATATGCATAATGATAAACATTTATAACTAAATTACTTTTAAAAAGAACTCTGTAAAATAAGTGATCAGAAAGCATTGTGTCATAGTTTAATTAGCTATATGCACTGTGGCATAGTAGAATCAGGGCAGTTTGCAACTGATGGTGTCTTAGGTGATAAAATGCATCTTTGTGTCTCTTAAACCTTATGCCAAACATGCAGTGAAATATTACCATTATTCCTATTTAAAAAAGAGGAAACTAAACATGAGTGATATTAATTTGCTCACACTCATAGTATTAACTAGAAGCATAGCTGAAATGTAAAGCAACTCTGTCAAACTAAAAAGCCAATATTCTTTATACAAAATATACTACCTCCCATAACAAATTAAAGATTATGCAACAGGGCAGAAATTTGACCATATACTCAGAATATTACTATCCTAATCCTTTAGGCTGGCACCTCTAACATGTAGTGTATTCAGTTGGAACTGAGTTCTATAAATGAAGTAATCTAGTTTATTTAGAAGTAAGAAATGTTGAAATTTAGAAGATAACCCCATGATTTGCTCATTTGGATATGCTTTCTGAGGCACAAAGTAGCCATAAAATGAGGGTGGTTTCATTTTGTTTAGATCAAATGAGTGAAACATACACTATTTTGAATGATTTTTAACTTTATTAAAACTATAAATTTTAGCCTTTTAGAAACAGTGCAAACAAGGGTGAGAGTGGTGAATCTTCTCCTATAGAAGCTCCTATACTTTCTGACACTGAAACATCAAAAGAAAATTAAAATGTAAAGCACTATGTATCACTGTGGGCTTTTCAAAGGTAATTTTGGAGAAAGAATCATAGAAGAGCAAATGAATTTAATTTCTAGGCCATATTTCATCCTTTATGTCATGCCAGTCAAAACAGTTCTGTTTGTTTCACAGCTTACCCAAATGGAACATTTCAGAGTTGGTATTTATTTTCAACACTGTATTTTGAAATTTTAAATAGCCACAAAGCTGAATAAGAATGGGGGAAAAAAAAGATGTGGGAATCCTCATATGAGGGAACTCTCCACATCTACATACTTTTTTGATACTTTTGAAATCAGCTTGCTTAAATGAGTCAAACTAATTTGGATGTTTTTTATTCTTGTTGCCAGAAACAAGGTACTTAAACAAATTCTCAGTTTTGATGTTTTCAAGGAATATATGTTTATGATCTATTCAAGATGTAAAAAGACTACATAAACTTAAAACCACTCCAGATTTTATTGCACAGAAATAATTAACGTTTGAGATGTAGATTTTATACATTAGTCACTTATGAAGATAATGATTAGAGATATATTTCTGTTTAAAATAGACTTTCCCATGTACTATTTAAATAGAAATTCTTATTCTAACTGTTCTTTAAGAATATGGAGGCAAAATTTTAGTAATTTCTCATCTCATTGTAAACCTTCAAAAAATTAAATATTCTCTATGTCTGTTTCTCCATTGTTGCCCTGTAAATAAATTCTTCAGTACCATTTTTTTAGATTCCATATATATGTGTTAGAATATGGTATTTATCTTTCTCTTTCTGACTCACTTCACTCTAGAGAGGGGAGGAGAGGGTGAGGTGTCTGGAAAGAGTAACAGGGAAACTTACATTACCATATGTAAAATAGATAGCCAAGGGGAATTTGCTGTATGACTCAGGAAACTCAAACAGGGGATCTGTACCAACCTAGATGGGTGGGATGGGGAGGGAGGTTCAGAAGGGAAGGGCTATATGTATACCTATTGCTGATTCATGTTGAGGTTTGACAGAAAACAGCAAAATTCTGCAAAGCAAGTATCCTTCAATAAAAAATTAATTAAAAAGTGAAATATTAAAAAAAAAAAAACACCTCTCTACTTTAGGCTTAAGTTGATCTTTCTTTACATTCCTAAGGTGGAAATTGGGCTTCCCAGGTGGTGCTAGAGGTAAAGAACCTACCTTCCAATGCAGGAGATATGAGTCAGGTTTGATCCCTGGATTGGGAAGATCATCTGGAGGAGGGCATGGCAACCTGCTCCAGTATTCTTACCTGGAGAACTGCATGGACAGAGGAGCCTGGTGGGCTACAGTCCATAGGGTTGCAAAGAATTGAACACAACTGAGCAACTCACACAGAGTAAGGTGGAAATACATGATGATCTTTATATCATCTTTTCTAGAGTACTAATGCTATAAAACTTTCTCTAAGCACTCTTTTCTCAGCATCCCATAAATTATCAGTTATGTCCTCATTTAGCTCAAAATATTTTAAAATTTATCTTGAGATTTTTTCTTTGGCTCATGTACTGTTTAGAAGTGTGTGTTTAATCTCCACTTATTTGGGCAATTTCCAGTTATCTTTCTTTGATTTCTAGTTTAAATTCATTGTTGTCTGAGAGTAGACATTGTAGGGTTTCTATTTTTTAAATCTGTAAAAGTGTATTTTGCAGGCCAGAATGTGGTTTATTTGGGTGAATGTTTCATGTAGGCTTGAGAAAAACATTCATTAGAATAAAAGTCATGTACAAATCCATTATACCTACTTGATTGAAAACGTTAAGTTCCGCTATGTCATTAACTGATTTTCTGCCTGCTGCTGTTGCTGCTAAGTCACTTCAGTCGTGTCCGACTCTGTGCGACCCCATAGATGGCAACCCACCAGGCTCCCCCGTCCCTGGGATTCTCCAGGCAAGAACATTGGAGTGGGTTGCCATTTCCTTCTCCAATGCATGAAAGTGAAAAGTGAAAGTGAATTTCTGGGAGAGGAGTGTTAAAGTCTCCAACTACGATAGTGGATTCATCTGTTTTTCCTTTGAAGTTCTGTAACCTCTATGTTTGTGCCTCACATAGTTTGATACTATTGATAGGTACACACGTGTTAAGCATTGTTATGTCGTCTTGGAGAATTGACCTCTTATCATTATGTAATACCCTTTATCCATGATAACCTGCTCCAAAGTCTACAATGTTGGAAATTAATGTGGCTACTACTGCTTTCTTTTAATTAGTGTTAACGCACTATATCTTTCTTCAGCCACTCTTCTAAATTGTTTTTAATTCAGTTTTTATTTATGAGTGCGCTGGGTCTTCACTGCTGTGAGCAGGCTTTCCCTAGTTGAGATGAGCAGAGGCTTCTCTCTAGTTGCAATGCTCAGGCTTCTCATTGCGGCATCTTCCTTTGTTGTAGAACATGGACTCAAGGTGCACGGGCTTTGGTCATTGTGGTGCATGGGTTTAGTTGACCTGCAACATGTGGAATCTTCGCAGGCAGGGATTAGACCCATGGCCCCTGCATTGGTAAGGAGAATCCCAACCACTGGACCACCAGGAAAGTCGCATCCACTTACATTTAATCTGTCTGTATTTTTATATTTAAAATGACTTTCTTATAGGCTACCTAGAGTTGGAAGTTTTTTGGTCTAATTTTAAAAGCTTCAAAAGTAGAAGTGTCGGAAATATTTAGCAACTAGTAGGAGAGCTGAAACGGAGAAGGCATTGGCACCCCACTCCAGTACTCTTGCCTGGAAAATCCCATGGACGGAGGAGCCTGGTGGGCTTCAGTCCATGGGGTCGCTAAGAGTCGGACACAACTGAGCGACTTCACTTTCACTTTTCACTTTCATGCATTGAAGAAGGAAATGGCAACCCACTCCAGTGTTCTTGCCTGGAGAATCCCAGGGGCAGGGGAGCCTGGTGGGCTGCCATCTATGGGGTCACACAGAGTCAGACATGACTGAAGCGACTTAGCAGCAGTAGCAGGAGAGCTGAAAATAAAATCCATGAAATTGAAAACAGGAAATCAGTAGAGAAAATCAGTGAAACCAAAAGCTAGCTCTTTGGAAAGATCAGTAAAATCAATAAACCCCTATCCAGGCTAAAAAAAAGAGAAGGCAAATATATTAATATCAGAAATAAAAGAGGGGACATCACTGAAGATCCCATGGATGTTAAAATGCTAATAAAGAAACACTATGAACAACTCCATGCCCTCAAATTTTATAGCTTAGATAAAATGGTCCTCTCCTTTGAAAGACAAAACCTGCCAAAGTCATCCTTACAAAACTAGACATACTCTTACCGTATAATCCAGCAATTGTACTCCTTGGTACTTAAAAACAGTTGAGAAGAATTATGTGTCCACATAATTTTATGTGTGCACATGAATTTTTCACACAGATTTTATTCATAATTGCCAAAACTTAGCATCAACCAAAATGTCCTCCAGTAGGTGAACAGATTAACTGTGGTACATCCAGACAATTGGATATCATTCAACACTGAAAATAAGTGAGCCAGCAAGCCATGAAAATACACACTGTGCTGTGCTTAGTTGCTCAGTTGTGTCCAATTCTTTGTGACCCCATGGACTGTGTAGCTTGCCAGGCTCCTCTGTTCATGGGGATTCTCCAGGCAAGAATACTAGAGTGTGTAGCCTATCCCTTCTCTATGAGGTCTTCATGACCCAGGGTCGAACCAGGGTCTCTTGCATTGCAGGAGGACTCTTTACCAGCTGAGCTACCAGGGAAGCCTATAAAGACGTGGAAGAACCTTAAATGTATATTGCTAAATAAGGGAGAGGGTGGGATGATTTGGGAGAATGGCATTCTAACATGTATATTATCATGTAAGAATTGAATCGCCAGTCTATGTCTGACACAGGATACAGCATGCTTGGGGCTGGTGCATGGGGATAACCCAGAGAGATGTTAAGGGGAGGAAGGTGGGAGGGGGGTTCATGTTTGGGAATGCATGTAAGAATTAAAGATTTTAAAATTTAGAAAATAAAAAACTAAAAAATAAAAGAAAGAAAGAAGGCTACACATTGTATGATTCCAGCTATATAACATTCCAAGGAAAGGCAAAACTAATTGACACAATAAAAGGCTTGATGGTTGCCAGTGGGTAGGTGGTGGGACTGGAAGTGAATAGCTGATGTATCATTATACATTTGTCCAAATCGATAGAATGCTTCAGAATATTTTTAGGGTTTACCTTCTATTGATGGCTTATGTGCTTACAAAGCCTTCAAGCCAGCTAGTCATTTCTTTTTTTTCTACCTTGATTAGCAAAATGTCAATTTGATGTTCTTCAGGATGTTTGGACCATTCCCTTCTCTTGAAACATTCTGACAAAGGGTGACCGAGTTGACATGGCCCTGGGGCAGAATTGTAAGTGTAGATTGTTGTCTCTAGACACTAATTCTGATTGACATTTTAAAAAGTCACTGGTTAAGTTAAAAACAAAAAACACTCTATTATGAAAAATGAGGTTATGCAATGAATTAAGAGAAGGCAAAAAGGTTATCTGAGGAGGTCTTACAAATAGCTGAGAGAATAGAAGCAAAAGGCAGAGGAGAAAATGAAAGATATAACCACTTCAATGCAGAGGTCCAAAGAATAGCAAGGAGAGATAAGAAAGTCTCCCTCAGTGATCAGTGCAAAGAAATGGAGGAAAACAATAGATTAGGAAAGACTAGAGATCTCTTCAAGAAAATTAGTGATGAAAAGGGAACATTTCAACAAAGATGGGCATAATAAAGGACAGAAATTGTGTGAAATCAACACAAACAGAAGATATTAAGAATAGGTGGCAAGAATACACAGAAGTACTATATAAAAAAGATCTTAATGACCCAGACAACCATGATGGTGTGATCACTCATCTAGAGCCAGACATCCTGGAATGTGAAGTCAAGTGACCCTTAGGAAGTGTCACTACAAACAAAGCTAGTGGAAGCAATGGAATTCCAGTTGAGCTGTTTCAAATCCTAAAAGATGATGCTGTGAAAGTGCTATACTCAATATGCCATCAAATTTGGAAAACTCAGCAGTGGCCACAGGATGGGAGAAGGTCAATCCTAAAGAAAGGCAATGCCAAAGCATGTTCAAACTACTGCACAATTGCACTCGTCTCACACACTAGCAAAGTAATGCTCAAAATTCTCCAAGCCAGACTTCAACAGTACGTGAACCATGAACTTCCATATGTTCAAGCTGGTTTTAGAAAAGGCAGAGGAACCAGAGATCATATTGCCAACATCCTCTGGATCATTGAAAAAGCAGAGAGTTCCAGATAAACATATATTTCTGCTTTACTGACTATACCAATGCCTTTGACTGTGTGGATCAAAACAGATTGGAAAATTCTGAAAGAGATGGGACTACCAGACTACCTTATCTGCCTCTTGAGAAATCTGTATGCAGGGCAGGAAGCAACAGTTAGAACTGGACATGGAACAACAGACTGGCTCCAAATCAGGAAAGGAGTATGTCAAGGTTGTATATTGTCACACTGCTTATTTAACTTCTATGCAGAGTACATCATGAGAAACACTGGGCTGGAGGAAGCGCAAGCTGGAATCAAGATTTCTGGGAGAAATATCAATAACCTCAGATATGTAGATGACACCATCCTATGGCAGAAAGTGAAGAACTAAGGAGCTTCTTTATGAAAATGAAGAGGAGTGAAAAAGTTGGCTTAAAGCTTAACATTCAGAAAACTAAGTTCATGACATCCAGTCCCATCACTTCATGACAAATAGATAGGGAAACATTGGAAACAGTGACAGACTTTATTTTGGGGGGCTCCAAAATCACTACAGATGTTGATTGCAGCCATGAAATTAAAAGCACTTGCTCCTTGGAAGAAAAACTATGACCAACCTAGACAGCATTTTTAAAAGCAGAGACATTACTTTGCCAACAAAAGTCCATTTAGGCAAGGCTATCATTTTTCCAGTAGTCATGTATGGATGTGAGAGTTGGACTATAAAGAAAGCTGAGCACCGAAGAATTGATACTTTTGTATTGTGGTGTTGGAGAAGACTCTTGAGAGTCCCTTGGACCACAAGGAGAGCCAATCAGTCCATCCTAAAGGAGATCAGTCCTGGGTGTTCATTGGAAGGACTGATTTCGAAGCTGAAACTCCAATACTTTGCCCACCCGATGTGAAGAACTGACTTATTAGAAAAGACCCTGATGCTGGGCAAGATTCAAGGCAGGAAGAGAAGGGGATGACAGATGATTGGATGGCATCACCAACTCAATGGACATGAGTTTTAGCAAGCTCTGGGAGTTGAAGGCCAGAAAAGCCTGGCAGTCTGAAGTCCATGGGGGTCACAAAGAGTCGGACATGACTGAGCGACTGAACTGAACTAAGACATAAAAATATATTAAGGCATAATTTGAAACTAAGAATTTCAGTCAAAGGATACATATGTAACTTTTCATGCAAATTGATCTATGGATAATTATGCTATTCTTTAGGCGTTTTTCTTATTGCCAAACTTTAAATATAGTATAAATCCCTAGCATTTGAAGCAAAATTATAGGAAATTAAATAGTCTATACTTCAATGTATTTTACTTGTCATTAATATTAAAAATAGAAGCTTTTTTCTTCTGTATCTTTAAAAGTGAACTCTGGCACAGGCACCTATTCTTCCTTTCATTTTACTACATTGTGTATTATCTCCTAGGAGCAACAGTTCTTGGTGCTATTTCAAAACTGGAAGTTTTAATTTTACTTGTAATAAATATTTTCCTTCTGATTATGGATTTCATTATGGAAGAACAGCACTTATAGCACTTTTGAAATATTTAATTTTTATTTTATCTAAAATATTTATTTGATAGTAATTCTACTCCTGGGTATATAGCCAAAAAGAATGAAAACACTTTTTCAAAAGATATATGCACCCCAATATTCATAGCAGCATTATTTACAATAGCAAAGATATTGAAGCAACCTAAGTGTCTGACAGAGAAGTGGAAAAATATTTGGAATATATATATGTAATGGAATAGTGCATGTGCCTGCTCAATCACTCAGTTATGTCCAAATCTTTGCAACCCTATAGACTGTAGCCTCTATCCATGGGATTTTCTTGACAAGAATACTGGAGTGGGGTTGCCATTTCCTCCACCAGGGGATATTCCACCCAGGAATCAAACCCATATCTCCTGAGTCTCCTGCATTGGTAGGAGGATTCTTGACCATTAAGCCAACTGGGAATCCCAATGAAATATTACTCAGTCATAAAAATACTTTAAATTTGCCATTTGCAACAACATGGAGGGTATTATGCTTAGTGAAATAAGTCAGACACAAAGGCAAATGCTGTGTGTTAATCACTCATGTGAAATTTAAAAATATATATATTTAAAAAAAAAACCAGAAACAGGGCTCCCAGATATAGAGAACAAACTAGCAGTTATCAAAGCAGAGAGGAAAATGGGGACAGGCAAAATATAGGGATTGGGGATTAAGAGGTACAAGCTAATAGAAATAAAATAAGTTACAGGGATATATTGTACAGCACAGAGAATGTAGCCATTATCTTGTATAACTTTAAAAGGAGTATAATCTGTACAAATATCAAACCTTTGTGTTGTACAACTGAAACTGGTATATTGTAAATCAACAGTACTTCAATAAAAAATACCTATTTAAAATAAAAACACAACTAAATTTCTCTTCTGTTGAAAGTATCCATTAAAAAAAATGGCAGTAAGTTTATAAGTAGTTTAGTGCTTACGTTTAAAGAGTTGGTTTTCAGTTACTTTCTGAAATGCAGTGAGTATTGAGAGTTTCCTGTTGAGGCTGCTTGCTAAGGATCTTGACTGTGTGCTTTGAAGTTGTTATGGCTAAATCTGATTAGAACATGTTCTTCCTGTATTGCTATTAACTGACAGGAGGATTATGTTTCCTGGCAGCCCAGGGCTGTCTGTCTTCGGCTTTATATCCATATTTATTTTATCACAAATACTTCCTTGTGGCCATTTGCAGCCAGCTGACCTCCAAGGCCCTGATTGCTTTTTGTGGTAGTTGATCATTAGACTTACTCTCCTGCAAGTAGCTAGTGGATTTTTAAAATCAGGTTCATATATTTTCCTTTGTGTGTTTTAACTGATTAGTTTGGAGATATTATACAGCCTTCTTTAATTTCAGTGTTGCAAATGGCAAACTAGAAAGTCTAGCATAAGGGGAGAATTATGCAGAAAGTTAATGCTGAAAGTTAGGGAGATTGAGAGTTTTTTCCCAACAGAGAGTCTATGAAATAGATCCCCATTATCTTTCTATAGCTGAACTCTCTGTTACAACACTAAGAAAGAGCTGACATTGTCAACAGAAAAACCACTGAGCTGGGCAGCTCAGAAGAATCATCAACCTAAACTTCCCCCTTGACAGCAATAAGTCCACCCTGGGTTACAGTTCAGCTGAATTGCTTGTGCATGTTGTCTCCTTCTGTCTGGAATAATTTATTCTCTTTATGAAAGAGGGAGAAAGTTATCCAAAATACATTGTCTCCAATTTGTGTGATTAATTGCCATTAGCCAATGTGAGCAAGCATAATAGGAGAAAGACAGGTTAGAAGAACCTGCCAGAGAGGGACTCCTAAGTATGCTCCCTCAGGTTTAGCTCAGCAGTTAATCAAACAGTTTTTAACTTGCCACTGAGGATTTCTGCCAAAGTAGTAAAGTGGAAAATCAGTAAACATGACATTGGGAGCCCTTTCTCCTGCTCTGGAACAAGTATCAAACATTTATCTTCCATTAATGTACAACTTCGGGCTTCCCAGGTGGTGCTAGTGATAAAGAACCCGCCTGCCGATGCAGGAGACAGAAGGGATGTGGGTTTGATCCCTGGGTCAGGAAGATCCTCTGGAGGAGGGCATTGCAACCCATTCCAGTATTCAGGCCTGGAGAATCCCATGGACAGAGGAGCCTAGTGTGCTGCTGTCAACTGGGTCACAAAGAATTGGACAGGACTGCAGCCATGAAATTAAAAGACGCTTACTCCTTGGAAGAAAAGTTATGACCAACCGAGATAGCATATTCAAAAGCAGAGACATTACTTTGCCCACTAAGGTCCGTCTCGACAAGGCTATGGTTTTTCCTGTGGTCATGTATGGATGTGAGAGTTGGACTGTTAAGAAAGCTGAGTGCCGAAGAATTGATGCGTTTCAACTGTGGTGTTGGAGAAGACTCTTGAGAGTCCCTTGGACTGCAAGGAGATCCAACCAGTCCATTCTGAAGGAGATCAGCCCTGGGATTTCTTTGGAAGGAATGATGCTAAAGCTGAAACTCCAGTACTTTGGCCACCTCATGCGAAGAGTTGACTCATTGGAAAAGACTCTGATGCTGGGAGGGATTGGGGGCAGGAGGAGAAGGGGACGACAGAGGATGAGATGGCTGGATGGCATCACGGACTCGATGGACATGAGTTTGAGTGAACTCCGGGAGTTGGTGATGGACAGGGAGGCCTGGTGTGCTGCGATTCATGGGGTCGCAAAGAGTCGGACACGACTGAGCGACTGAACTGAACTGAACTGAGTGAGTGAGCATGCATGCGTGGACAACTTCAGGTTTCTTATGTCTGCTTGGTCTCCTCAACACCTTTTTCTGATGAAAGTTGTAGAAAAACTTTCCCCTGAAGAGATGATGTTCCTGCTGTGTTGGTAATGATGGTGATAATTTTATTTCTAAATATAGAAGTTGATATATATCTTATCATGACTATCTAGAAAAATAAAGACAGCATGAGTTAACCAGGGATTATCTCTAGTCACCAAAAGTAAAATCCTGTATTTCTTTTGCTTAGCCTATCATGTTTCCTTGTGTTGCTGGTTTCCAAAAAAGGTAGGAGGCTGTCATGAGAAGGCTTAGTCACTGAAGAGATTCAAAGGGACATGACCATGATTTTAAATTACTCAATCTGACATTATTTGTATTGCTCATTATTTTCATGGACCTGTCTAATTGCAAACCTTGTTTTATTCAAAGAAATTGCCCAGTTGATAGTGATGTTAATGATTCAAATCACTGAATTTCTCTGAAAATATTTCTTCCAAATTGTTTTGGTATGGTCAGACCTTTAGATGTTCTACTTGTCCAGCTGTGCAATGAAATAATCCTCATAGCTGATTGGTTTCCCTTGCTTTAGATAACTTGGCATATGAACCCCACCAGCTTTCTTACCACAATAAATTAGTCATTTATGCTGACTCTTCAATATGACGCGTGGGGCCTATTCAACTCTGGTAGTATTGCTGAAGCTTCAACTATAATACTTAATTTCTGAAGACCTAATAACTTTTCCCTTATGAAGTAGATTTTGTGAGATTATCTTTCATTGTCTTCGGATCTAGTACAAAAATCCTAAACTTCTTTGATCATTCTGAATTTTTTTTTGTTTTAATGAAAGTAACTTAAAATATGTTGTTGAGGCATAGAACTTTCTGCCACAAATAAGAGATTTACCAGCCTTTTTAACTACTATTGTGTGAGTGAGTATAGTATGACTGCTGCTGCTGCTGCTAAGTCGCTTCAGTTGTGTCTGACTCTGTTCCAGTCAGACATCATCCCATTGATGGCAGCCCACCAGGCTCCTCTGTCCCTGAGATTCTCCAGGCAAGAATACTGGAGTCGATTGCCATTTCATTCTCCAATGCATGAAAGTGAAAGTGAAGTCACTCAGTTGTGTCCGACTCTTAGCAGCCCCATGAACTTCAGCCTACCAGGCTCCTCCGTCTATGGGATTCTCCAGGCAAGAGCACTGGAGTGGGTTTCCATTGCTTTCTCCAATAGTATGACTAACTTGGCAAATTACAGGCCATCTCATTTTAGGTCCTAAGTAATGGCAAAACTATATTTTAGCACTTAACATTCCTTTTGTCAAGATGCGTGTGCATTGTTAGATATCTAGTCTTTATTTTAGTCTCATTTTTATTGTCTATATCTGTTAATTGGTATTATTTCAAGAAATCTGAATTCTAGCACCATAATAAATCCCTTTCTCAAAAGATAATGTTATTTTTCAAAGATTACTCTGCTCAAATTATAAGATTAATTAAAAGTAGTTAAATGGTAGTTGATGGGAAAATTATTAGCATCCTTAAAGTTGATATCTGCTATCTAATTGACAGATTTTACTTCTTTCTTATACTAGATTCTGTGTTTCCCAAAGATTACCAGAATGTACAGAAAAGTACAACTGAGTGAGGAACTCTCTAGTATAATAGGCAACTTCTTTTTGATAGAGGCTTGCATATGGATATATCACAGGAATACTGAAACAGCTCTGTTTGTTCCATGCTTAGCATTAATATCTAAAACCAAATAACTTACTAATTTCATGTCACTAAGTAAAATTCTATTACTTTCATAATTTATGTGTATAAATCATCATTGACATTCATATTAATTCACTTGTTTTCTTAGATATTTACAATAAAGATGGCACAAGATTGTAGTTAACCTGATCAAGAGTTATTGTAACAGCTGAATACACTTAGATGGTTTCACAAAGCCTTTCCAATTTTTTCACTACTCTGTGTGTGTTTCATCTTTGGAAATTTAAAAATATTCAGTTCAGTCATTCAGTCATGTCTGACTCTTTGCGACCCCAGGAATCGCAGCATGCCAGGCCTCCCTGTCCATCACCAACTCCTAGAGTTCACTCAGACTCATGTTCATCGAGTCAGTGATGCCATCCAGCCATCTCATCCTCGGTCATCCCCTTCTCCACCTGCCCCCAATCCCTCCCAGCATCAGAGTCTTTTCCAATGAGTCAACTCTTCGCATGAGGTGGCCAAAGTACTGGAGCTTCAGCTTTAGCATCATTCCTTCCAAAGAAATCCCCGGGCTGATCTCCTTTAGAATGGACTGGTTGGATCTCCTTGCAGGCCAAGGGACTCTCAAGAGTCTTCTCCAACACCACAGTTCAAAAGCATCAATTCTTTGGCTTCAGCCTTCTTCACAGTCCAACTCTCACATCCATACATGACTACTTGGAAAACCATAGCCTTGACTAGACAAACCTTAGTCGGCAAAGTAATGTCTCTGCTTTTGAATATGCTATCTCGGTTGGTCATAACTTTTCTTCCAATGAGTAAGCGTCTTTTAATTTTATGGCTGCAGTCACCATCTGCAGTGATTTTGGAGCCCAAAAATATAAAGTCTGACACTGTTTCCACTGTTTTTCCATCTATTTCCCATGGAGTGATGGGACCAGATGCCATGATCTTAGTTTTCTGAATGTTGAGCTTTAAGCCAAATTTTTCACTCTCCTCTTTTACTTTCAAGAGGCTTTTTAGTTTCTCTTCACTTTCTGCCATAAGGGTTTGGCAGCTTAACAGCAGTAGAAAATCAATTAATAAAATAAATATATTGACTTTATATATTTCTCTCTATGTAGTTCTATACTTGATTAAGGTTCTGTGCTTAATATAGAACTATATTAAGTAAAGTAAAAGAAATACTATGCCTATTGTTGAAACACATAGGATAATTAGACCAAAGTACTACTCATGACTAAGTAGAAAAAAATTCTAATTCAGTGTGACAATCAGATTTAACAATTTTATAGGCTATTTTAACTGCAGTGCTGTTTATCAACTAATTTTCCATGTGAAGCAACTGACACATAAAGAAAAATATAGAGAATAAAATGACAGGTTTTGAACCAAAATAAATGTATTCACAATTAGCATTGTAATTTTGTTAATATATATTATTTTGGTCTTGATTTCACGTGATTGTGATTTGAAAAATCATATAAAAAGCATTGATTGAATTGGAAATGGAAGTGTGGTGTCAATCTCTGAAGGCAAGAAGCTGCTAACTTTGCAACCAAGCTGGCATGCATTTTTCTGCATATTTTAGCTTAATATAGAAATTCCTTCAGAAATCATTTTTCTAAATAGATGATTAAATCAGATGTAACTTTATTCTCTTGAATAAATTGTTAAAATTATATTAAGATTTTAAATTGAAAAATTGCAGTTAAGTATTGATAAGGATTAAATGTTGAATTTTTAACATTAATCATATATTGATCTATCATTTGCAATCTAAGATCATCTAATTCTACACAGTATGTACAAAGGAGGTACATTGCTATTTGGGCACAGTTTACACCAAATACACAATTTGAAGAAAAACATTTTGTGTGTATTAGAATGAAAACCTTGTTTCTTAAACAAACATAATAAAAATTTTATTTTGAAATAATTATAGATTTCTGGGAAGTTACAAAGTTGAAAGGGACCATGTTTTCTTCATCCATTTTCCCTAATGGTTTATATCTTGTGTAACTATGATACAATATAAATTAGAAAATTGGCAGTGGTACAATGTGTGTGTATAATTCTATGCCATTTTATCACATGTATAAATTCTGTTATCACCACTGCCATAGAGATATACAACTATTCTATCACCCCAAAGATCAACTGGTGTCTGGTTTTCAGTTGAGTGAAGTGTAGAAACCTTTCTTTAATCCTGTTATCCACTTCTGTTAGTAATATAATTGTTTTAAATATTTCCTCTACATACGTATTCTGTGTACATACATATATTAAAGTCTACAAGAGACAGTGTTAACACTTTTTGCTTTGAATATCAAACATAGTTTAGGTACCTTAAGAAAGTAAGGAAAGTTTATTGTATTATCTGTATTTTTGTTTTTATTCTTTTCAAATATTCATCCTTAAATCTCATACTCATGACATTTGCCTATCATTTTTACAAAGAAACTATTTTTAGGGATATAGCCAGTTTTCCCAAATAAAACTAGCACAGAGGATGAGATGGTTAGATAGCATCACTGACTCAGTGGACTTGAATCTGAGCAATCTGGGAGACAGTGAAGGATAGGGAAGCCTGGCTGTGCTGCAGTTGATGGGTCACAAAGAGTTGGACAGGACTTTGCGACTGAACAATAAAAGCTAGAGCAAGGGATACTAGCTATTAATTATGTTGGTTTTCCCCATATGCCCTTTTCTACTTAAGAAAAAAAATTAGTAGTGGAATTGGAGTTTAGGGTAGTTTAGATGTATATGGGTGCTTCCCGGTAGCTCAGTGATAAAGAATCTGCTTGCGATGCAGAAGACACAGGACACATGGGTTCCCTCCCTGGGTTAGGAAGATCCCCTGGAGGAGGGCATGTCAACCCTCTCCAGTATTCTTGCCTAGAGAATCCTATGGACAGAAGAGCCTGGCAGGTTACAGTCCATAGGGTCCCAAAGAGTCAAACGGGACTGAAGTGAATGAGCATGCACACAGGTACACAGACATATTTGGGGAAAAGAAAGAAAACTGGAACAAAGAGAATACTGTAGAAATCCTTTGCACCAGTGCTAATTTCAATCACACTTGTATGATCTGAACTGATTAGAGGTTCCATGATATTATTATCTGTGGAATAAAATCAATTGGCCAGTTATTGAAGCTAGTACATGAAAATCAGAATGATAACCAAATAATTTAATGTATCTTCTCATTATTATTTATTTAGTACTTCTCAAATTTTCCTTTACTCTGATTGGGTATACTTACGGGCATTCTGTATTACTCTAGGATTTAATATAGGATTTTAAGAAATGAATTTTAAGAGTATGGGATTGATTTATAAGGAACATAACTATTTTTGAGAAGGGAATATTTTTCCCATGCGACAGAAGTTAATGAAAATTCATCCATCAAATTAAATAACAAATGCTGTTTCCTTCCAAGAAAAGTGTTTTTGAGTAGCTCTTATATTCATGTATTTCAAAAATAAAAGCACATTATGAAATAAAAGGAAAATTATCCCTCCCACCTTCTCTTATATCCAACTAGGATATAACTGTCTACACCATCAGTGGTTTATTATTTACCTTATTAACATTATTACTAGTAATTCTTGCACTTCTATGAAAATATAAAGATTCTTATTTTTCACTGTTTACATACTAATTATCTTTTTCTCCTTGGAGATACATGCATATCATTAATATATTCCTTATACATATTTTTATGGTTTTATACATTTTTCTAAGACAGTTATGCAAGGAGTCAGTTCAGTTCAGTCGCTCAGTCGTGTCTGACTCTTTGTGACCCCATGAATCACAGGATGCCAGGCCTCCCTGTCCATCACCAACTCCCAGAGTTTACCCAAACTCATGTCCATCGAGTTGGTGATGCCATCCAGCCATCTCATCCTTTGTCATCCCCTTCTCCTCCTGTCCCCAACCCCTCCCAGCATAACATATTAAAAAGCAGAGACATTACTTTGTCAACAAAGGTCTGTCTAGACAAGGCTATGGTTTTTCCTATGGTCATGTATGGATGTGAGAGTTGGACTGTGCAGAAAGCTGATCACTAAAGAATTGTTGTTTTTGAACTGTGGTGTTCGAGAAGACTCTTGAGTGTCTCTTGGATTGAAGGAGATCCAACCAGTCCATCCTAAAGGAGATGAGTCCTGGGTGTTCATTGGAAGGACTGATGCTGAGGCTGAAACTCCAGTACTTTGGCCACCTCATGTGAAGAGCTGACTCATTGGAAAAGACTCTGATGCTGGGAGGGATTGGGATCAGGAGAAGATGGGGACGATAGAGGATGAGATGGCTGGATGCAAGGAGTAACCTTGTATAGATGTCACCTTATATAAATGATATAGCAATGTATATATAAAGCTAAATTTCTGGTAGTGTAACTACCAGGTATAATAAGGAGGCATGTATCATTTTATAATCCCGTCAGTAATCCATTTAGGCCACCCTTTATACACAACCTGACAACTGAGGTTGTAGGCCTTTTCAACTTTTTGAAATTCAATTTTTAATAGAATTTCTGTCTGTTCAGTTCAGTCGCTCAGTCATGTCCGACTCTTTGCGACCCTATGGACTGTAGCACTCCAGGCCTCCTTGTCCATCATCAGCTCCCAGAGCTTACTGAAACTCATGTCCATCGAGTTGGTGATGCCATCCTGTCGTCCCCTTTTCCTCCTGCCTTCAATCTTTCCCAGCATCAGGGTCTTTCCCAATGAGTCGGTTCTTCACATGAGGTGGCCAAAGTATTGGAGTTTCAGCTTCAGCATCACTCCTTCCAATAAATATTCAGGACAGATTTCCTTTAGGATGGACTGGTTTGATCTCCTTGTAGTCCAAGAGATTCCCAAGAGTCTTCTCTAGCACCACAGTTCAAAAGCATCAATTCTTTGGCACTCAGCTTTCATTATAGTCCAGCTCTCACATTCATACATGACTACTGGAAAAACCATAGCTTTGCCTAAATGGACCTTTGTTGGCAAAGTAATGTCTCTGCTTTTGAATATGCTATCTAGGTTGGTCATAACTTTCCTTCCAAGGAGTAAGCGTCTTTTAATTTCATGGCTGTAGTCACCATCTGCAGTGATTTTGGAGCTCCCAGAAATAAAGTCTCTCACTGTTTCCATTATTTCCCCATCTATTTGCCATGAAGTGATAGGATTGGATGCCATGATCTTAGTTTTCTGAATGTTGAGTTTTAAGCCAACTTTTTCACTCTCTTGTTTCATTTTCATCAAGAGGCTCTTTAGTTCCTCTTCATTTTCTGCCATAAGGGTGGTGTCATCTGCATATCCCAATCTGTTAGGTTTAGTAAAAGGCTTGATGTGGCTTTGATTGAAATTTTGCTTTGTGTGTGTGAGGTCGTATACTTGTTGTTGTTCAGTTGCTAAGTTGTCTATATGTTGCTAATATTTCTCACCTTTTTTGTTGTTTGTGTTCTGACATAGTTTTCAGTGGTTTTCTCCTCTTAAAATTTTTCATTGCTCTTGTAGTTAAATGTCTTAATCTTTTTTTTTAATGACTTTTGGTAACTGTATTATTGTTCAGACAGCTTCTAACACTTCATGTCTTATTTTTCTCCATAGCAGTTATTATGTTCTAGTGTATATCATTAACTTATTATAATTATTTATTATATGTATTATGTGTCCCACATAAGATCTTAAGTGTCATGAACACAGAGATTTTCTTACACTGCTATAGTTTCTGCACCTAAAAACAGTGCCTGACATAGAGTGATTGTTCCATAAATACCTGTCAAATAATGAATGAATGAATATAGGTTTTCTAGATCAGAACTTTATAAAGAGTAACTCAATAATAGTCTAGAGATTGGATTACAGTTGAAAGGCCATACGAGTACTATTGTCCTTTGTCTTTGGGTCATCCAGTTGAAAAATAACTGAGAAAGAGTTCTAATTAAAGATCAATGACTAGGAACTAAGCAGTGAATCTGTGTCAAACCCATGAGCCATCTGTCATAGAAGAGAAAAAATACAAAATGCATTGTTTGTTCTTTAGGAAAGAATCAATGGCTGATCTCTGTAAATTACATGTGCAACATCTTTTTCTGTACTTTCTAGAGAGTCCTACTTGAATTACCAGTGGAAGCCCTATAAAAGCACTAATTTTTGTTCAGTGACTCTGCCTACCCAATATGACCTTATTCTAAATGTTAAAAACTATGACGCTTTTGGAGTACATTAGAGACTACTGGAGTAAGGAGAAAAACTGACCTCATGAAAAATTTCCAAAAGAGAATGGAGATAAAACAGGGAAAAAAAATGCAAAAAGTTAAGTTGTCAGTTTGTGTTCACACAAAGGACAGGATTTGAAACTCTTTTTAAAAAGGAAAACTAGGAATATGACCACAAGTGAGGGCTTAAAAGCAGAGTTAAAAGACATAAGTGTTGGCTTGGTATGGGTGGAAAGTAGAATATGGCTTTGCATGACTTTCGTTGGCAAGACTATAATCAAAGAATATATTTGTTAAGGCCCAGTTAATGGTGATTTGCAGATTTCTCTTTGCAATTTGCACTGGAAAAACACTGAAGAAGTAAGATACCCAAAGTATAAAGGCAAGCTCCTTGCCATTTTAGCTGTGCCTTATTTAGAGACAGCCAACAGAGTGACAAGCTTTTTTTAAGAAAACCTTTAAACCATTCATATTTTTGTAAATGGAAACTTAAAGAATATGTTTGAATCCGTTAAGTTTGAAGGGCCCACATGGCCACACTGAGATAGATGTTTGGCAAAGAAATACAAAGTATGTAACAAAATTTTGAAGTGAGATGTTATGGGTTGAATTATGTCTTGCCAAAATTCAGGTTAAGCCCCATTTTTTCTCAGAATTTGGCCTTATTTGGAAATAGGGTCTTTGCAGTCATAAATAGTTCCATATAGCTCATACTGGAGTAAGGTGAACCCCACATTCAATATAACATGTTCTTATACAAAAAAGGAGACTTGAACAAAAACATAGACATAAATAGGGAAATGCTGCTGCTGCTAAGTCACTTCAGTCATGTCTGACTCTGTGCAACCCCATAGACGGCAGCCCAGTAGGCTCCCTGTCCCTGGGATTCTCCAGGCAAGAACACTGTATTGGGTTGCCATTTCCTTCTTCAATGCATGACAGTGAAAAGTGAAAGTGAAGTCACTCACTTGTGTCTGACTCTAGCGACCCCACGGACTGCAGCCTACCAGGCTCCTCTGTCCATGGGATTTTCCAGGCAAAAGTACTGGAGTGGGGTGCCATCGCCTTCTCCAAGAGAAGATGCTACAAATATGGAAAAGATGGCCATGGATGAGCCAAGAGAGAGGCCAGGAAAGGGTCCTTTTCTCACAGACTTCAGAAGGGACAAATCCTGTTGATATCTTGATTTCAGACTTCTAGCCTCCAGAGCTTGAGAAAATAAATTTCTGTTGTTTAAGGTACTCAGTTTGTAGTACTTTGTTAGGGTCTTTTATTTTACATAACAAAATTGTTCCAAGTTTTAAAGAAATACAACTTTCACTAAAGAATAAAGATTACTTTATTTGGGATAGGTCTCCAAAAAGCTGTTCTTATTTTTAGTAAAGGTCTGTTTTTTGTTTTTTTTCTGGTTCATTTTCTTACTCTTTTTATGACTAATAGTGGATTTTTTATTTTTCTAAGGAATATTTAAGTAAAAACCCTTTTATTAAAAAGCCACTTCTAGTGAGATTTTTCTTTTAATCAGTTTCTAGCCTCCTCTAAGGGTCATGAACATGGCAATTAATGCATCGCACAGGTACAGGTTTGAGGCATGTAAAATACAGTACTTCTCTGGCTTTGAAATCTACAGTTTGTTGACATTAATGTCATTTGAACTTTCAGTAAAACAATCTTTAGCCAGTTTCCACAAGCTGGAGAAGATTTGGGGAAGTTGGTTCATTTTGCTACTCTAGGGACAATTCAAATAGAATAGAATGAACCCAACTGATTGAGGTCAGAGAAACAAGTTAATCAGTTTGATCTGTTTACTTTAAACTGATTTTCTATGAAGATGCACATGTTTATATCCAAATTTTCAATGAAAAAAAAATCAGAGTTCACTAATAATATAAACAAAGAGCTAAAAATGCTGTGGGAATGCTTTCAGTTGTCAAGGAAAAATGCTCTGGTTTTTCTCTTTATCATACAATGTCATTCTGGGCATGGGTTTACAACAAACGGCTCAGTACTTTATAAAAACTGAATTTTAAAATAAAAGACTGAAATGCTATTCCATATTAAATGTCTCTTAAGTGCTTCTACATTTACATATCAAAAGATAGCTGTCCCACCACCATTGTCTTTGGCGCTGCTAAATGGAAAATAAGCTATGCGATTTGTAAAACAGAGTTTTAACCGATACAGTTATTATTCATCATTTCAGGATAAAAATAAGCTACTGACAGATCTTACAGAAAAATCATTATTTTTCAACTAAATCAATTTTTGTGAGACTTTTTAGTTGGTCATTGATATTGCTCATTTTGTGTTAATCTATTCTCTTGTATTGCTAGAATGGTAATAGATTTGTAATTTTTTAAAAATAGTTAAAATATTTAACTCAAACTAGTTATTAATCAAGAAAAAATATATAGAGACTAGGTTTTACCAGAATTAGAATTGTCTAGATGGGAAAATTACTAGTACTATCAGAGCTAATCTCTGTGTTCCTGTGTCATATAATTTAATCCTGACTACAGCTCTCTAAGAGGAAATGCTATTAGTATTCACTTTTTACAGTTGTGAAAACTGAATTATGGCCAATTGAGTTGAAGGGATAAGTAACTGAAATAAAATATGATATAGTATAAGTAAAGAGTATTCTTTAATCATGTTTAGGATAAATCAGTTTGGTCTAAGGTAGAAAAATGAATTCATAGAGCAGGCAATGTTTGAGCTTCACTTTGACATCAAAGTGGAGATTTTACAAGGAACAGTGAATTTCCCAGAGGGGGAAAATACAAGATGACCAAGAATAGTTTTTCTGTTCATGTCAAGCCATTTTAGTGGAAAAGAGCAAAAACCTGCTGAAGCTAGCTCAAATGGGGGAAAGTTTATTTGAAAAAAATTGAAAACTCTCAGTGAAGATAACATTCAGAAAATGTCATGAATTAAGGTAGTCTTTTTATATTTCTCTGTCTGCCTGTCTTTGATTGTCCTCAGTGACTAAACTTCTTGTTCTAAGCCGGCATCTCTTTGGATTGACGTCCTGTTGTTATTTTCTCTGCAGACATGATGCTGATGGCTTTCTAGCCCCAGAACCTGAATGACTTCCTAGCTGAGTTCTCCATACATTGCTAGACTTATTCCTCAGTGGACATATTTGAAGTTGTCAGTAGCAAAATCTGATTGCCCCAACTCATCTTTTTATACCAGAGCACACACACTCTTTCTGTTCTGTTCAGCTAAACCAGAATAGTGAAGTATGAACCATTCTGTTGTCAACATCTGTAAACAGGAATTCAGTGACTAAGTGGACTAGGTAATAATATGGTGAAGCAACTGGTTCATGGCAGTTATACATGCATTTGGTAGATAATGGTAGAAAAAGTAGGATTATGGAGATCCTTCTTTATTGTGCAACTGACATGATCAATGAGTTGTAGCAGTTCAGTTCAGTTCAGTCGCTCAGTCGTGTCCGACTCTTTGCAACCCCATGAGTCGCAGCACGCCAGGCCTCCCTGTCCATCACCAACTCCCAGAGTTCACTCAGACTCATGTCCATCGAGTCAGTGATGCCATCCAGCTGTCTCATCCTCTGTCGTCCCCTTCTCCTCCTGTCCCCAATCCCTCCCAGCATCAGGGTCTTTTCCAATGAGTCAACTCTTCGCATGAGGTGGCCAAAGTACTGGAGTTTCAGCTTCAGCATCATTCCTTCCAAAGAAATCCCAGGGTTGATCTCCTTCAGAATGGACTGGTTGGATCTCCTTGCAGAACAAGGGACTCTCAAGAGTCCTTCTCCCACAGTTCAAAAGCATCAATTCTTCGGTGCTCCGCTTTCTTCACAGTCCAACTCTCACATCCATACATGACCACTTGGAAAACCATAGCCTTGACTAGATGGACCTTAGTCGGTAAAGTAATGTCTCTGATTTTGAATATACTATCTCGGTTGGTCATAACTTTTCTTCCAAGGAAAAGCGTCTTTTAATTTCATGGCTGCAGTCACCATCTGCAGTGATTTTGGAGCCCCAAAAAATAAAGTCTGACACTGTTTCCACTGTTTCCCCATCTATTTCCCATGAAGTGATGGGACCGGATGCCATGATCTTTGTTTTCTGGATGTTGAGCTTTAAGCCAACTTTTTCACTCTCCTCTTTCACTTTCATCAAGAGGCTTTTTAGCTTCTCTTCATTTTCTGCCATAAGGGTGGTGTCATCTGCATATCTGAGGTTATTGATATTTCTCCTGGCAATCTTGATTCCAGCTTGTGTTTCTTCCAGTCCAGCGTTTCTCATGATGTACTCTGCATATAAGTTAAATAAGCAGGGTGACAATATACAGCCTTGACGTACTCCTTTTCCTATTTGGAACCAGTCTGTTGTTCCATGTCCACTTCTAACTGTTGCTTCCTGACCTGCATGCAGATTTCTCAAGAGGCAGGTTAGGTGGTTTGGTATTCCCATCTCTTTCAGAATTTTCCACAGTTTATTGTGATACACACAGTCAAAGGCTTTGGCATAGTCAATAAAGCAGAAACAGATGTTTTTCTGGAACTTTCTTGCTTTTTCCATGATCCAGCAGATGTTGGCAATTTGATTTCTGGTTCCTCTGCCTTTTCTAAAACCAGCTTGAACATCAGGGAGTTCACGGTTCACGTATTGCTGAAGCCTGGCTTGGAGAATTTTGAGCATTACTTTACTAGCATGTGAGATGAGTGCAATTGTATGGTAGTTTGAGCATTCTTTTGCATGCCTTTCTTCGGAATTGGAATGAAAACTGACCTTTTCCAGTCTTGTGGCCACTGCTGTAGCAGTTAAAAACTTCCAATTTTTTAAAATTTTGGAGTCTTACAATCATACTAGTCCTTTAGAAATAATACTTCAGAATATGTAAACAATAAGAAAATGTCAAGATACAGGAAGATAAGGGATAGTTTTGGTGATTCAGGCTAGTGATGAGGAGTAACTAAACTCAAAATTACAGGCACCAATCCTAATATTGATGCCAAATTGAAAGCCTTCACAAAATGTCTTTCTGCTTCTGAAATGTGAGAAGGATGGTATGTTCCTTTACTCTGTGATGATTCCACATTTGGGATAAAAACAAAAAAGAAATATGAGAAAACCTTAGAAAGATGTAAACTAGAATCCAGAAATCAATGAGTGGAAAAACAGTGAGGAAAAAAAGGAAAAAGAATAAAATTGTCATTGCAGCATTCTTATATAAGCTATATTGGTTTTCAAAGAGGGAGGTAATAGAAGAGACTCCTATCTGTTTAAAAGTCATGGCATATTTTATCCTACAAAATAACAAAAGCATTCAAAGGCATGAATAGATGCAAGGAATCTAGAAGATAGGTATCATGAATGTGTAGTTCTCTGTGTGTGGGAACATATCCATAAGGTGATGCTAAACTCAAGAATGTGCCAACATAGGAAAAATTGTCCTTAACTGTCAAAATTATCCATGATGGAGGCATTAAAGGAAAAAGATATAATGAATTATAACAGTAACAATAATCGTTAAGACCACAACCTATGAAGTACTACTATATATCCTGTATTATGCCAAGTACTCTGTTCAGGTTATTGCATTTAATCTTCACAACACCTCCAAGATGTATATAATAATAAGATAAAAATGTTAAGGCTCAAAAAGTTAATACTCAAGTTATAACCATTTCTGTAAGAACCGAAAGAGCTTAAACCTATAGTCTTTATGCTGCGTTGTAATGCCTCCCTGGAGTACTGTTGAAAGCTGACAAACACCATGAGAATATAGGTTCATGTAATCCTTAAGTTTATAAGGCTTTAAAAGGGGGCTAAAGGGCATAGTTTTAGATTTCTGAAAATAGATTTTGTTTTTAAGTGAGGATTTCTAAAATTTGGAAATGCTTCTGTTTTATTACAAATTATCCAAATAAAGAAGACAACCAATATATGGGGATGTTAAATGAACACAGGTCTGAAAGGACTGTTTGAACAAATGGCTGAGTATAAATGTAAAAGTGGCATTTATAGCATCAGGAATACTAAGTGACAGACTATGCTAAAAGCCGGTGAAAGTGATTTTCAAAAGGATCATGTATGCCTTTTAAATATGTTAAGAGCAAGACAACAGAGGCAGAAAATGCTATTGCTTGAAGACTACTTAATATTAAAAAAGTAAAAATAACACCATTAAACAGAAACGTAACCTCTAGTCTATTTATGAAAGGAAGTAGGCTTAAGAAGTAATGGCACCCAGGGTGTGAGAACCTCATAGCTGTTTTCAATGAATTTAGTTATTTTTCCAATTATTGAAAGAACTTAAAGGTATACTTGCACAGCAACTCATTGTTAAAACCAAAGAGGAAAAAGAAATCATACTTTTTTAAAACTTTATTTCAGAAATAGCATTCTATAAGATATAAATGGTAAACCTAATAAAACTGAGGAATTATTAAATAGATGGTTTATAAACATTTACAAAAGAAAATGATACTTAATAAAACTCATTGTAGGTCTACCAACAAAAGTTGACCAGAAATAAAATTTATTTAATTTTTTCAACATGCTTTAACAGATTATAGCTGTTCTTTCTACTTTGTCTGTATTCATTCCTTTTCTTCTAAAAGAACCCTTTACAATGGTTTTGTGAAACTTTTCCCACTGCACTCGGACTGTGGTGTTGGTATGGCCCTGTTTAGGTTTTGCCATTCAGAGAATTCCATTTCTCAGGCAGATTGACTGTATCATCAGACAGTAAGTAGAAGCCTGGAAATTGAAACCACATGGAGAAAGGAAAACACTTCTGGAACTTCTAACTAGAGGAAAATGTAATTTTTGGTGGCAATTTTATATCATGAGGGGAAACATTATTGTGAATAAAGCAAAAACACAGAACTTAAAAGCTTAAAGATGGAGACAGAATTCTAGCAACAGGATTTTATTTTTTGGAGTTTTTAGTTAAATAGTAAATAGCATTTTTGCTTATGCCACTCTGAATTATTTGAAACTAAATTCTAGTTCTGAAATAACTCCTTGGAAATAAGAGTATTAACATTGAAAAACTTAAACTGTGAGTTGTTTATTTGCTAAAGAATATAAGCTGGTGATTCCCGTTAACCTTGGTTGAGAAGATATTGATACCAGTTATACAATGAAAGAAAATTATTTATACTTGCTGCCATATTCATGCAAAATTCAGCTGGCTCTCAGATTTTCAGTTCTCTGAGGCTAAGGCTTTTGGAAACTTCTGTAGAGAAATGGCAGTACTTTAGAATACATTGACTATTTTTTGTGACTTTCAATAAATTCTTCTCTGAGAGAGATGAGTTTCTTCTAAATAGCCCGCTTGAAAGCAGAAGAATAAATACAACCTAGTGGAGAGATGCTCTTTATGTCTATAGGCAGTGACACGAGGTAGCTGAGAATCAAATAACCCTCAGTTTGACAGGACTGTAAATCTTAATACCCTGCCTTAAGCTAATATTCATGGTAGAAAAAACAGCTAAGGAGGTAAGAAGCAAAATGAAGATAATACTTGAAAAATGAAGCTAGAGGAACCACTGTCCTGCTTCACCTCCCTCATGTAGCTAAATTTTTCAATCTCTGATTGACAGGTATAAACAATTATTCCCACTGCAGAGTTTAATCCATTGGGAAACACCCTTGAACAAAGGACTCTATTATTTCCATTGTCGCAGAATAGTGGCCAAGCCGGAAGCCATTATACCCGTGCTGCAGAGACAGCAGAGAACCAAAGCCTCTTGGAAAAGAGAAGGAATTCCCAATCAGTGGTCTAGATTCCAGAATTGCGACTGGACCAACTCTGGTTTTGGTTATTACTCGATGAAGTTTTGGTTTCCCAATGTATATTACGTAAATTGAGTTGGTTTGGGAACGCATGTAAGAATTAAAGATTTTAAAATTTAAAAAATAAAAAAAATTAATAAAAAAATAAATAAATAAAATAAAAAAATAAAATTTATTGGCTAACCATGTTTCTAAATTATAAGGAACTTTGCCTAGCAAAGACCGAGAGGCAATCTTGTGCTTGAACTTATATGTAATTTAACGCTGAGTGAACCTTGGCTCCTCGTGTACTTAATGACTTAAAGAATGCATCACAGGCTCAAATTCTCTATCATGAAGCACAGTAATTAAAGAAGTTAGATGATCCCTCTTTGTAACCATGCTGTTCTAGGCCTACAAAGGCTAGTCTCTAAGCATGGGCATGATCTGTCTTTACTGCCCTAAGTGGCCTGAAAAACAACAGCAATGTAGGATGTAGAGTTATTTATATAGTTAAGAAATCTTATCTTAAGGTAAAAGGGTAAAAGCAGTTAAAATAATTTTTATTAGAACATTAAAAAATTGGTGAAGTATACATATTTAGCATTATATTTAATAGGGGATAAAGAAACTGTGAAACAATAATTAGTCCCTTAGTCTTTGTTTCTCAAAAAACTTTTTGATCTTGATACATTTAAATATTCAAATTTCATCTCCTCCTGTGACAGATGAGAAGCTGTCATATTTGGAAAGCCTTAAATTCTACCACTAAAAATGACCAAAATCTAGGAGAGAGGTTGAAATTCTAGAATCTAAGTTATCTAATAATTGAATTAGGATTCAAAATGCATCCATTTATTAATTTTTTATTGTCCATGTATAATTTTTTAAAAATTAAAATATTTTGTAAGAAATATTAAAAAGAGTTGTTCCAAATTACTTACCTTATTATTTAAGGAAGCAGTATAACAGTAAATCTGTTCCAAATGAGAATTAGAGGAATAAGGATTATATCGTCTTTCAAAAAAGGCATTTAAAAAATTAAATTGCTGGGTTAGAGGTCATATGGTTAAAGTCCTACAAGGCAATACAACCATAACCTTTGGGTTTTATCTTTTATACTAAGCAGAAATGTGCAAATTAACATGTAAATTCACAGAATTGATGCTCTTACTTAATAGGAAATAGCAAAGATAAATGTAAGCACATTTTCCTAGATCAGAGGCCAACAAACCAAGCTTTCTGTCCAATCTCCTGTTTTTGTGCAGTTTTAATGTAACACACTTTTATCTATTAATTTATGCATCATTAGTGGCTAATTTCACTTGTTGTGACATAGAGGGTATGACCTGAAAAACCTAAAATACTTTAAGAGAAAGTTTGCTTACCTCTGCCTTAGATAATTAAATGATATTTAAATAGCTTTTATTCCCAGTACCCTATTTTGAAAAATAATTTCTAAATAGTTTTGGTGACAAAAAGGTCATTCTTTTTATGTGTTGATAAGTTCGGAGAAGGCAATGGCACCCCACTCTAGTACTCTTGCCTGGAAAATCCCATGGATGGAGGAGCCTGGTAGGCTGCAGTCCATGGGGTTGCTAAGTTGGACATGACTGAGCGACTTCACTTTCACGTTTCGCTTTCATGCATTGGAGAAGGAAATGGCAACCCACTCCAGTGTTCTTGCCTGGAGAATCCCAGGGATGGGGGAGCCTGGTGGGCTGCCGTCTATGGGGTCGCACAGAGTCTGACAGAACTGAAGTGACTTAGCAATAGCAAGTTCTGCTTGTTTTATCTAGGTTTCGCAAGAGTTGCATATGTAAGCCTCTTCATGCACACGGTGTCACATAACTTATGAGTCTAAATAATTTCTTTTTAGGAAATTTAGTTTGCTCTTCTGAATGCTGGAAAACCGGTTGAAAGATTTTAAAATTTAAAAAATAAAAAAAATTAAAAAATTAAAAAAAAAAAAGAAAGAAATTCTCTCTACCAGTGTTATCCATAGATTTGAGTGACTTCCTCTCTTCTTAAGGTCTACCAGATTTTCAAAGTTCCTGGCCTGACACAGAGTCACACCCTTATCATCCAGCAGGCTGGGACCCTGGAACCTGGGTGCTAAGCCTGTTTCCTTAGAAAGATTGGGAGGTGTTGGCACCACATATAAAGTGCAATTTTTTTAATTAATGGTGAGCTTGTTCTTATTATGCTTGTTTCATTAATTGTGGGCATCGTTTGGTTTATTAAACATGATACTCTGGGTATGCTTTTGATTATTGCATACTTAGTTTGTTCAATTATATGCTAATATAGGGGAAAATTGTCTTATTATACTTATGTGAGCACCAATGTTATAAAAAATGAGACTGAATAAAAGTCAATGTTACCAAAATCACTTTTCATTAAAACAAAACCACTCTTTTCTTTGAAAACAAAAAGATACAGTGTTCCTTTGCATACATAGTTGTATTTCTTTGCTGTTATTATTTCCAGTATGCACTCAATCACACATATTAATTATATGTTTACCCAAGTTAACTAAACTAACCACATTACCCATCTTAATTATAACTTTTAATCAAATCAGCTACTATTTCACAGACAACACTGGGAGTTAGGTAATTGAAAATTGCCTGTTATATACAAGCATTTTTAACAAAGCTCATGAACAAACCTAATGATCAACTATAAACATCCACATCATTTTCCCACCAAAGATAAAAGCACTCTGTAATATAACAAACTGAGAAATGCAGCTGTTCCTTGAGACCGGTGTTTCAGTAGTCTATCTTACTTAGGCAATACTAGATGTGCAAAGATTGCCTATTAATGAACTCGATCTTATATAGTCTAAGGTTTTAAAATTAAATAAAATTAACCTCATATACTACTGAGCAAAATTTTTTTTCAGCCTTTAAACTTTTTATTTTGTATTGTTGTATAGCTGATTAACAGTGCTGTGATAGAGTCAGGTAAACAGTGAAGGGACTCAGCCATACATATACATTTATCCATGAACAAAATTATTATTGAAATGTTTTTCAGAAATAGGGTTTAATATAGTAGAAACTGTTTTTGTTTTTTCCTTCTTTTTAGTCCTAAATATGATATAAAAGTAAAATAGCTCATCTGATAGCCAGTTTAGGAAGTTCAAAATACCTAGATCTCTATGAAAAAAATTAAATAATTGGCTATATATTCCAAGATGATAAAATCAAAGAACATGTACTTGTATTTAGGTTTTCTTAAAACCATATTTTCAGACCATCTGATTGGTCTAATGATTCATCTTGATTTACCAAATTTGAATTCTTATATTACAATTCTGCTGAAGTAGCAGTCTCTATAAGAGGGACTTTTAAAAAGACTACTATATTTTCAGTTTTACAAAGTTTCATTTAAAAAGCTTATTTCTGACAACTGAAGAGGATATTATTGCTATGTAAACGTGTGTTAATCTCTTCAAGCCAATCAGAACAGAATTATGTTTGAGGATTTTATAATCTTATTTATTAATAGTTGCCAAGATAGCAAAATATTTTACACTTACTAAATAAAAGGTAAATACTTTTATAGCTCTTCAGTCTTAGCAAGGGTTAAGATAAAAGAAGCAGAAAAACTCATAATCTAGATCTCAAAGGGCTAGCCTCCTATCTAATAGTCAAGAAAGATTTTCTTGATTGATGTGAGGTCATATAAACATTTGAACAAATTCATAATCCAAAAAGGAAAAAAAAACTAGCAAATCATTTTGTTGTTTTTTGACTGACAGAAAACAGATTTGTTTTAATTTTGTTCTCAATTTCCAAACCTGTTGCTACTACCTTTATGTCTTTCTCCTTCTGCTTGTTCAGTTCAGTTCAGTTGCTCAGTCGTGTCCGACTCTTTGCGACCCCATGAATTGCAGCACGCCAGGCCTCCCTGTTCATCACCATCTCCTGGAGTTCACTCAGACTCACGTCCATCGAGTCCGTGATGCCATCCAGCCATCTCATCCTCTGTCGTCCCCTTCTCCTCCTGCCCCCAATCCCTCCCAGCATCAGGGGCTTTTCCAATGAGTCAACTCTTCACATGAGGTGGCCAAAGTACTGGAGTTTCAGCCTCAGCATCAGTTCTTCCAATGAACACCCAGGCCTGGTCTCCTTTAGATGGACTTGTTGGATCTCCTTGCAGTCCCATAGCTAACAAGCTGAGAGACACATAGTGTTGCCAGAAACCATCATTCAAGTATTTTTTTCAATCCAAAAAGTAAAGAACACTCTTCAAAAGGCTATCTAGTATAAGAATGGATAAATATATTAAAATTCCTTTTTAATAGACAACTTTCTGGAGAAGTTTTAGGTTCAAAGTAAATTTGAATGGAAGGTGCAGATATTTCTCATTAATTCCTACCCCCAATTATGCATAGCCAACTGTTTTTTTTAACATTCCCCATCAGACTGATACATTTGTTAAAATCAGTGAAACTGTATCATCATAGTTTATAGATTATGTTAGGATTCATTCTTGATGTTGTACATTCCATTGGTTTGGACAAATGTATAATGACAAATATTCACAATTATAGTATCATACAGAGTAGTTTCACTGCCCTAAAAATATTCAATGACTGACTCATTTATCCCTCCCTCCCTCCTAGCCTCTGGCAACCACTGATCTTTTTACTATCTCTATAGTTTTGCCCTTTTCAGAATGTCATATAGTCGGAGTCATATAGTACATAAATTTTTTGATTGGCTTCTTTCAATTAGTAACATGTATTTAAACTTCCTCCATGTCTTTCAAGGAGCCTTCAAATGAGCCTGAAGTTCATTTCTTTTTCAGTGGTAAATGATGGACTGCGGCCTACCAGGCTCCTCCCTCCATGGGATTCTGCAGGCAAGAGTACTGGAGTGGGTTGCCATTTCCTTCTCCAGGGCATCTTCCTGACCCAGGGATCAAACCTGGGTCTCCTGCATTCCAGGCAGACGCTCTGACCCACCAGGGAAGCCACCAATATTTCATTATCTGGATCTACCAAAGTTTAACCATGCACCTACTGAAGAGCATTTTGGTTGTTTCTAGATTTTGACAATTATGAATAAGACTGCTCTAAATATCTGTGAAGAAGGCTGAGTGCCGAAGAATTGATGCTTTTGAACTGTGGTGTTGGAGAAGACTCTTGAGAGTCCCTTGGACTGCAAGGAGATCCAACCAATCCATTCTGAGGGAGATCAGCCCTGGGATTTCTTTGGAAGGAATGATGCTAAAGCTGAAACTCCAGTACTTTGGCCACCTCATGTGAAGAGTTGACTCATTGGAAAATACTCTGATGCTGGGAGGGATTGGGGGCAGGAGGAGAAGGGGATGACAGAGGATGAGATGGCTGGATGGCATCACTGACTCGATGGACATGAGTCTGAGTGAACTCCGGGAGTTGGTGATGGACAGGGAGGCCCGGAGTGCTGCAATTCATGGGGTCGCAAAGAGTCGGACACAACTGAGCGACTGAACTGAACTGAAATATCTATGTGCAGTTTTTTGTATGGACATAACTCTTCGGATGAATACCAAGGAACATGATTGCAGACTTATATGATTAAGAATGTTTAGTTTTTAAAAAAACGTCCAAAGTGTCTTCCAACATGGCTGTGTCATTTTGTAGTCCCACCAGCAGTGTAAGAGAGTTCTTGTTGTTCCATGTTTGTGCCAGAATTTGGTGTTGTCAGTGTTCTAAGTTTTGGCCATTCTTAATAGGTGTGTAGTATTGCTTCAGTTTGCATTACCTGGATGACATGATATACAGCACCTTTTCTTGTACAGATTTGCCATCTATATATTTTCTTTGGTGAGGTGGTTTGTTCTGCTATGGTCTATGACGCATTTTTTTTAGTAGTTTTGCTTGTTTTCTTTTTAAATATATGATGTTGGCTTCCCTTTGAGCTCAGACAGCAAAGAATCTGCTTGTAATGCAGGAGACTTGAGTTTGATCTCTGCATCAGGAAGATCCCCTGGAGAAGAGAATGGCAATCTACTCCAGTATCCAGCCTAGAGAATTCCATGGACAGACCATGGGGTTGCAACGAGTCAGACATGAATAAGCCACTAACACACATATATGTAATGTATATTTCAGGTTCACAATGTAATGGTTTGATATGGTACATATCCATAGTGAAATAATGACCATATTCAAACTAATTAACATAACATCTCTTCATATAGTCACCATTTGTGTGTGTGTGTGGTGAAAGAACTGAAATCTACTGTTATAGCAAATTTCTATTATACAGTACAGTAGTAAGTATAGTCATCATGCTGTGCACCAGATCTCTAGAACTCATTCACCTTATATAATGGCAACTTTGTACCCTTTGGCTAACATGTGCTGATTTCTCTCACCTCCCCATCCCTAGTGAGTGAGTGAAGTTGCTCAGTTGTATCCGACTCTTCGCGACCCTATGGACTGTAGCCTATCAGGCTCCTCCGTCCTTGGGATTTTCCAGGGAAGAGTGCTGAAGTGGATTGCCGTTTCCTTCTCCAGGGGATCTTCCTGACCCAGGAATTGAACCTGGGTCTCCCGTATTGCAGGCAGATGCTTTACTGTCTGAGCCACCAGGGAAACTACTGTTCTATACTATGATTCTATGAATTCAACTTCATTAGATCTGCATATAAATAACTCATGCAATATTTTTCTTAATATGTGTGGCATATTTCACTTAACATGATATCTTCCAGTTTCTTTCATGTTGTTGCAAATGGCAAGATCTCCTCTTTAAGGCTAAATGAACTTCTGTTTGAGTGTAATCACAGTTCCTTATTCATTCGTCCATTAACAGAGAATTAGATTATTCATGTCTTGCCTGTTGTGAATAATGCTGAAGTAAATATGATTCAGGTGTTTACCTTCTAATTGTTGACTTTTAAGAGTTCTTTGTGTATTTTGGCCCCTCCATCCATGGGACTCTCCAGGCAAGAGTACTGGAGTGGGGTGCCATTGCCTTCTCCCATATTTTGGATAATAATCCTTTATTCAGCGTGTATTTTGCAAATGTTTTCTCCTAATTTGTGTTTTTTTTTTTCATTCTCATGATACTATCTTTTGGAGAACAGAAATTTTAATTTCAGTGAAGTCCAGCTTTTTCAATTATTTCTTTCATGGGTCATGCATTTTGTGCTCTATCTCTAAAGGAATATTATATCTGAGGTTATCTAGGTTTTCCCCTATTTTAACAGTTTCATTATGTTGCATTTAGGTCTGTGCTTCATTTTGAATTAATTTTTGTGAAGAATATAAGGTCTGTGTCTAGATTCATTTAAATCCCATTTGGTCATGGTGTATAACTCTTTTTATACATTTTTTGATTTGATTTGCTAACATTTTTGTTGAGAATTTTGCATTCATGTTTATGAGAGATAATCTGTAGTTTCCTTTTCTTATAGTATCTTGTCTGGTTTTGGTATTAGAGTATTGCTGATCTCATAAAATGAATTGGGAAGTATTCCTTTTTCTTCTATCTTCTGAAAGAGATTATAGAGAATTGGTATAATTTCTTTCTTAAATGTCTGGTAGAAACTAGTGAACTCATCTGGACATGGTAGTTTCTGCTTCAGAAAATTACTAATTGTTCAATGTGTTTAATATATCCAGGCCTATTAAGATATCTGTTTCTTCTTGCTTGAATTTTGGCAGATTGTGCCTTTTATTGGAATTCTTCCATTTTATCTAGGTTATCAAATTTGTGTATATGCATCAAAAAATTTCTACTGGTGCTTTGCATATTTCCACAAGAGTATAGAGAAAACAAATTTATTTTAAAGAGAAGAAAAATGGATTCAGCATTTCTGAGTGTTTTGAAAACCATTAAATACCATAAGAAAAAAAATCAATTCAGATGAAAACTGATTTGAAACTCAGCCTGTAGGTGACAATTTTTATCAGTTCGCCATACTCATTGAATAACAATCCAAGCCCCGTGTCTTAGATATCCAATGCAACGTTTCTCCCTGCGCTCTTGTCTTCCAACTCTTAACTTCCTCTGTTTTCCACTGCTATTGATTTGGAATGGCAAAATTTTGTTTAATTTGGGGGCTGATATACAAGGCTAAGCTTTGTCTATGAACATTATTCATGGCATGGATTCCATATGATGTGGATTTTGAGTGATTCATTTAAGACTGCTAAGAAGATTTTAAGCTATTTTTTCTCACTTGACCAACCTTCCTGTGGGCTGTAAGTAAAATATATGTTTTCAGTGATGGAAAGATTTAAGGGTGCAGTTAGAAACATTTACTACAGATATTAAACCTAAAGTGTGGCCTCTCATACATTTTTGATACATTTTCAAGCAAGAGATCACGTGAAAATCTGGTGATCATTCGGATAATGACATTTGAATTCTAAGAACTTCTAACTTTTCTATAACTGTAATTATAAGTGTTTGTTATCAAGTACGTTTTACATAAAAATTACTTTTTAGGATCAGAAGCATCAGAGGATATAAAATACTGTTGTTCTAAAGCTTTTCTAGTGACCAGTTTTTACTCTTTGTTCATATGTATAAGATATCAGATTTGACTTATTAATGATGTTAATTCAATATATTTCCTCTGTGGATTATATTTCTTTTATGGTCAGGAAAAAACCTTCTCAGACAACTGAGTTTCCTTTTAATTTCCTTCATTTCACCTCCTGTGTCAAAATTGTAATGACAATGCCCAGTATCATATTTCTGGTGTCATCTCCCTGCTTCCATTGGGTTTTGATTATCTATGTGATTAGGTTACTGATGTTGCTATCTACATCCTGCTTGTTCTGCTAATTTCTTTAGACACATTCTCTCAAACAGAAATATGAGACCTCCTGAATTGCAGCATTTTTAAAGAATTTCTTTATATTTTCCTGTAAACTTGTTTTAAAAGAAGATTTTCCACTGTCCACTTTTGAATGATTTAAATATAATTTAAGATACACTTAAGGAAAGTAAAAAAAAGAATATAACCATTTAACATGTATATTAAATTACTGTAAAACACATGCAAGAAACAATAGTGTGTATCAAATATCAAACAGCCAAGAACATTAAATAGGTATACATCAGGTCCATGTAATACAACACTATCATGTATGAAGGAATATATATTGTCCAGTGTTATAAACTAAGAAATGTGTATCTCAATCCAAAAAAATTTGCACATGAGATCATCATTAGTTGAATCACAGGTCATTAATTAATTATTTATAAATTCCAACTGAATAACAGTATAGATTCTATTTCTTACAGATTGGTCTTTGCAAAAATTGGCTGATTTGTGTCAATGTATGGCAAAAACCACTACAATATTGTAAAGTAATTAGCCTCCAATTAAATTATTAAAAAATAAAATATAATATACATTACTAACAAAAAATAAAAAGCATAGACATTAAAAAATTGCAGTAAACTTTCTTTAGTTCTTGAAGTATACATGCTGAAATGGAGATTTGCTTGCAGGAAATTTACTGGGGGGTCCTCTCGTTATTAAAAGCCTATGATATCTGTTGAAAGTTTGTCTCACCTTCAAATTCATAGGCTGAAATCTTGTGGTATCAGAAGCGGGGCCTTTTGGAGGTCGAGTGGGACATGAGGGTAAAGCTGTAATGACTGGGATTAGTGCCCTTATAGGAGAGACCCCAGAGAGCCCCTTCTCCCCTTCTCTCATGTGAGGTTACAGCAAGAAGAGGCCCCCCTCCTCCGACCCCAACACCAGATCTGCTAGCACCTCGATCTTAGAACTTCTAACCTTCAAACTATGAGAAATAAGTGTCTCTAGCCATTGTTCATTAGCCACATATTTTGTTATCTTGCTATATCAGCCAGACTGAACAACCTGTGTGGGAGGAAATGAAGGGAAGCAAGGTCTGCTCCAGGAACTGCAGGGCCATAGGAAGTTGTGCAGCTGGGTAGCCCTCAGAATTGTGAATGGAAACCAGAGGCCTGGGGTGTCCTATCCATGCATACATATATCAGGAACTGGGGAGGGATTTCAAGGTAGGATGAAGCAGTTTCTGTGGGCTGATAGCAGTTCTAAGGAAGGATTCAGTTGTGAACTGGCACCAGGGGAATCTCCTAGAAACTGAAAGGATGAATGCTTTAATCAGTGGTCTTGGGAGTATAGGCAGCACACTTTACCTAGCTTTACCATTGGCCAATAACCCAATAAATCTTGGTGATGTTCAGGACTTTAATATACTTTTCTAATTATCATAAAAGTATCATTCATTCATCAAACAAATGTTAAAAGGTGATGCTTACTTAATGATGGTTTGAATGATACAGTAAGTAAAACTTTTCCAAAAGAGGTGAATACAAAAATAAATTACACATTGGTAGAATGTTTTAAAAACAGTTGGAAATGAACTTTTTTAGATACCAGAAAAGTTAAAAAGAAAATGCAAAATATGGCAAAGTATTAACAGTATATTTTCTTGTTTTATACAAAACAGTATATTTTCTTGTTATGCACAAGATTTTGTATATAGTTTTTGAAACAGTTTTTTATACTTTTTATATCTTCTCACTTGTTTTTTTGGCCAAAGAACATGTATTATTTTGACAGACAAGTGATTTCCAAAATTAATAATGACTTTCGGGGAATAGCTTAGTATTTATAAAAGCTCCAAAGAGAGGAGTAGGAATCATGACATTATTCAGTGTTTAGGCTTCTGTGTAGTAAAGGACTGACAGACAGCCAATGTTTTTGCAAATTTAGGGTTTGATATTGGTTTACTTTCTCTGGGCATTCTATTGTTATTTTTTAGCATGGTTGTTTTGCCCTGAAGGTTGCATATTATTACTGCTGAATCAAGACCATGCTATCCTGAAAAGCAGCTTACTACTATATATAAACTTTGCTGATAGCAGTAATTTTTCAGTTTTGTTACACTTCACTACATCCTGGAGGAATTGATCCAGATCTCTGTGTTTTTTTTTTTTTTTAATTCTGTTTTTTTCATATCACATGTCCAGGAACTAAAAAAACACAATATTATGTAAGAGACCACTCTACTCCTAGAGTATTCCTTTCCTAAATACAATAATCTGTAGGAACTTTTCTAGAAAAATGAAGCTTTGGGATATGTGAGGCCTTTAGGGAGGAGGGATTTTGGGAGGGAGAGAGAAAGACGAGAATGTAAATGGAAAGAGATAAAGAGGAGGAAGCAAACTAGAATGATGAGGGAAATTAGAAAATGATTTCCAGTTGGTATATCTGTCTTCATTCCATTACTGATAGAAATAGCACCTATACGTCTTAGAGCCTCTGGTCCCAGGGCTAACACCATTTCCTGAAGGTGCAGAGGAAGGCCATGCTGCTTTAATTTCAGCACACGGGCATCTGTGCTCGAAACCTACATCTTAATAAGGTAAATGGTCTGTTTTAGATATCGGATATCTAAGCACTGTTCTTTTGTATTAGCTACATTTCTGTGTGATCAATTCTCTAGGCTGCCACACAAATAAAATACATGGATGTGTGTATATGAAATCATTGTTCCTATAATTGTGCTGTGCCTGATCTCAAAGCAAATTGTCAATATGTTTATGTGCCCTGGCTTGTTTCTTGTTATTAGAACACAGTATTTCTGAAAACACAATAGTGAATATTATCTTTTTAAAGCTTTTATTTATCAACTTATCTACCAGAATCAAATGATAAACGCCATGTTTAAGAGATAAATTAGTAATTCTAAATAATATGTACTGTTACATAGTATTTATTCCTTTCACTGTTATAACTGGAAAACACAGGCAACTGGTTATTCCATAAAAAGAGAAATAAATGGGATTTATATGTTGTATGCCAAAAGGAAATTATAGCTACAGGAAATGATAAACTTGAGGAAAAGTTAATATGAAGTGTCAAATCTTTATAAGTTCATAAAAGTCCATATGAAAAAAATCACCAAGTTCTCTTGGATAGAAATAGTATTGCTAGTAGTGTGGAAATAGCTTGCTTGCTTTTTATTCCACAGGTGCCTTGTCATGGAAAGTTTGAAGGAAGGATATCGTTAATGTTTTCTGTATATAAAATTACAGTTTATTAAAAATTATAAGAGTGAACTAGTAAACCTGAAAGGCAAAACATCTATGAATCATACTGAGTATGGACCAGTAATTGATGACTGCAGCTATCTTGAGGGAAGAGATTTAATACAATGCTAAAACAGACTTGAACATGCATTTCTTGGTTGTGCTTTTATATATGCAACACATCTAGACACATGAATATGTAGAGATCAAAATAAGTGGGAAGAAGGTCTGTGTTAGGAAGAAAATGCTAGGAAACATAGATAAAAGCATTGAGGAATTTATTATTTTTTTTATAGGTAGAGGGGCTTCCCTGTTGACTCAGACAGTAAAGAATCCGCCTGTAATGTGGGAGACCTGGGTTTGATCCCTGGATTGGGAAGATCCCCTGAAGAAGGAAATGGCAACCCACTTCAGTTTTCTTGCTTGGAGAATCCCCATGGACAGAGGAGCCTGGTGGGTTGCAGTCCGTGGGGTTGCAAGTAATCGGACATGACTGAGAGACTAAGCACACGCACAGCATGAATAAATCAGGGGCTTTGCAGGTGGTGCTAGAAAGAACATGCCTGTCAATGCAGGAGACGTAAGAGAAGTGGGTTCAGTCCCTGGGTTGGGAAGATCCCCTGGAGAAGGAAATGGCAGCCCACTCCAGTATTCTTGCCTGGACAATCCCATGGACAGTGGAGCCTGGCAGGCTACAGTTCGTGGGGTTACAAAGAGTTGGACACGAATGAAGTGACTTAGCACGCATGAATAAATCAATACCCAAATCCCTGATCATTTTGGATCTTCTTGACAAGCTGGCTTCACAGAACTATGAGTGCCTGGGTTGGCAGTTTACTCCACTCTGGAGAGCTTACATCCAACAAAAGATGAATCTGTGTGACTTGTATAGTAATGGCAGTGTCAGTTTGGCAGCTCTTTTGATTCAAACTCAGTTTAGCTGTTCTCTCCCTCCCTTTTCTCCCCTTTATTCCATGCTTTTTTATTCTTAACTAAGAGCTACTCATCTAAGATATAAATGAATAATAGAAATGAACAAAGAGCAATTTTGAAGAAAATGCAAATACATTCTTTGAAGCCATGAAAATGTTCAGGTCATCCCATAAAATAGCTTAAAATGGCCAAGAGAAATGACATTAAACAGTAAATGGCAGTGGGTCAGGGTGAATTTGGAAAAAGACAAGGGAAAAGGTCATTGCCAAAAATGAGCAAAAATGAGCTTAAGGTCACTATTTTAATATAAAAGTATCAATATACACTTTTTAGAGGTGTTAAAGCAAGGGCTTTAAGATCCTTTAAAAACTTAGTAAATGCTCATTAAATGTGAGGTGCTATTATTATTTGCCATATAACTTTTTTCCTCTAAGTATCTCTAACACATAATAGTTTATTTTTACTTTCTTTCTAAGTTTATGCATATGGTACAATTCACTATTTTTCACAGTACCCGATTTCTTTTACTCAACATCCATGTGTTTTGGTGAATTTGTAGTTCATTTCCAATGCTGCATAATATCTTATAGTTTGTATATAAACACTGTGTTTATCTATTCTATTATTGATGGACATTTAATTACTTCTTGTTTGAACCTATTTTGACCACTTCTACTTTCTATACTCTTTTCCATGTATCTGGGGCATTATAAGCATACATTTCTGTGGGCTATATAGTCAGAAGCAGAAAAGGGAATATGTGTATCTTCAGTTTTAGTCAATACTGCCCAATTTTGTTCAGAGTAGCTTACAAAAACTCTATTCCCATTGCTATTTATAAGAATTCACTTTTTCATGAAAATTTTTACTGTCAAACATTTTAATTTTGCCAATCTGATGGACTCATACTGATATCATTGTGGTTTTAATTTGTATTTCCCTATAATTATTTCATCTGATTGATGACTGTCATTTATGACTTTCTTGATACTTCTATCTTGGGTATTCCTTTTGAAAAGGTGTATGGATTCATTACATATTCTAATGTATTATTTATAGTTATAAGATAAAGTCAAGCATGTATCTGCTGATACTTTTTAAGTTGACCTGTCTTTATACTTAGAAATGCCTCTTTATAGTAGGCTTCCCTGGTGGCTCATGGAGAAGGCAATGGCACCCCACTCCAGTACTCCTGCCTGGAAAATCTCGTGGATGGAGGAGCCTGGTGGGCTGCAGTCCATGGGGTCACTAGGAGTTGGACACGACTTCACTTTCACTTTCGCTTTTCACTTTCATGCATTGGAGAAGGAAATGGCAACCCACTCCAGTGTTCTTGCCTGGAGAGTCCCAGGAACGGGGGAGCCTGGTGGGCTGTCATCTCTGGGGTTGCACAGAGTTGGACACGACTGAAGCGACTTAGCAGCAGCATAATTAATGAGGTTAGGAACATTTTATACGTCTGTTAGCTCTGTTGACACTCTCCTTTGTGAAGTACCTGCTCACATCTTGTGCCATTTTTTATTAGATTCCTTTTTTGTTTCTTGTCAGTTTTGAAAGCATGTACACATTTGGGGTGCAAGCTTCTGGTTGATAATGTGTCATAACAACTGATAGGTGCTTTACTATCAGCATTAATTTTTTTTGTGTGTTTGTACATGAAGCAAGGTCTTTTTTTTTTTTCAAGTTGTGATGTTTTGGCATCAGTTCTTGAAAAGACCACCTTTCTCTCCCTGCTCTATGATGTTGCCTCTTTTTTTAAAAAAAATCAAGTGTTCATAGATACCTAGGTCTGTTTTTATTTTGCGGCACTTGGTTTTTCTAAGGCAGACCCACACTTTCATTTCGATAGTTTTAGGAAAATCTTGACTTTCAATAAAGCAGGTTCTCTCCTCCTGACTCTTTCAAAATTTCTTTGCTATTTTCTGACCATTTTGTTTTCATACAAATTTTAGTATCAGTTTTCCACCAAAAAGAAATATTTTTAAGTATTCAGATTTTGTGTGGGATTGCATTATATCTATAAATTGGAAAGAACTGACATCTTTAATAATGCTGAGCTTTCTAATCCATGAACATGATTTATGTCTCACCCCACACCTGCATTAGATGTTTCTTTCATTAAAATTTAATAGCTTTCTTTGTAGAGTTCTGCATATCTCCTGGGAGCTATATTCCTAAGTATCTGATAATTCATCTCTTGATCCTTCTGCATTCTAGGTATATCCAATCACAATAACAATAGTATTTTAATTTTTTTGTCAATTTTAAAAATTTATCACTCTATCTTGTCTTGCTCCCTTAGCCAAAATCTCCAATACAGTGATTGACAAAAACAGACAAAGCAGATTTTTTTTTTTAACCTAAGCTCAATGAAAAACATTTTGTATCTCCAATTAAGATGTTTTCTATAGATGTTGTTGTACATATAGTGAAGAAATAAGCAAAAATTATTGGGTTGACCAAAAAGTTCATTTGGTTTTTTCCAGAAGATATTACAGGAAAACCCAAATGAAACTTTTGGCCAACCAAATATTAAACAAGGAAGTTATCCATGACTCCTTTCAATCTCTCATGCCCTACATCATACTCACTAGCACCCTTTACCACCTCTAGGTAGGTATATAGCTTTTTTGACATACATCAAGCAGAGGTTTTTATTGGTCTTCATTTTTTATATAGCTGGGTATGCACATGTAAGAACATTTTCCCATTAGAATCTTAATAATTCAGATTAATTTGAATAATTTAAATTGATTACTTAATTTTTACCTTTTTAATGTCAAAAACTGAATTTAAAATACCTCTATTAAGTGAATATTTTATATTTGTCTGGCATTATATTTCATGTAGGGGCTTTCCCATAGATAGGCAGGGTTGCTGCCCTTTTGTTGCTATTCATTTGGGCAGTCATGTCCGAGTCTTTGCAACCCCATGGACAGCAACATGCCTGGCCTCCCTGTACTTCACCATCTTCTGGAGCTTGCTCAAACACACCTAAGTTGAATTGGTGATTCCATCCAACCATCTCATCCTCTGTCACCCCCTTCTACTCCTGCCTTTAATCTTTCCCAGCATCAGGGTCTTTTCTAATAAGTCAGCTCTGTGCATCGGGTGGCCAAAGTATTGGAGTATCAGCCCTTCCAAAGAATACTCAGGATTGATTTCCTTTAGGATTAACTGGTTTGATTTCCTTGCAGTCCAAGGGACTCTTCAACAGTCTTCTCCACACCACAGTTCAAAGGCATCAGTTCTTCAGTGTTCAGGCTTCTTTATGGTCCAACTCTCATATCCATACATGACTACTGGGAAAAATCATAGCTTTGACTCTGCAGACCTTTGTCAGCAAAGAAATGTCTTTGCTATTTAATAAACTGTCTAGGTTTGTCATAGCTTTCCTTCAAGGAGCAAGTGTCTTTAACTTCATGGCTTCATTCACCATCTGTGGTGAGTTTGGTGCCCAAGAAAATAAAGTCTCTCACTGTTTCCATTGTGTCCCCATCTATTGGCTTTGAAGTGATGGGACTGGATGCCATGATCTTCATTTTTTGAGTGTTGAGTTTCAAGCCAGCTTTTTCATTCTTCTCTTTCACTTTCATCAAGAGACTCTATAGTTCCTCTTCACTTACGGCTTTCTGCCATAAGGGTAGTGTCATTGCTCATCTGAGGTTATTGATATATCTCCTTGCAATCTTGATTCCAGACTGTGCTTCATCCAGCCAAGCATGTCGCATGATGTACTCTGCATTTAAGTTAAATAAGCAAGGTAACAATATGCAGCCTTGACATAACTCCTTTCCCAATTTGAAACCAGTGCATTGTTCCATGTCTGGCTCTAACTGTTGCTTCTTGACCTGCATATAGTAGGCAGGTAACATGGTCTGGTATCCCCATCTCTTGAAGTATTTTCTACTGTTTATTTTGATCCACAAAGTCAAAGGCTTTAGCATAGTCCGTGAAACAGAAGTAGACCTTTTTCTGGAATTCTCTTGCATTTTATATAATCCAACAGATGTTGGCAATTTGATCTCTGGTTTCTCTGCATTTGCTAAATCCAGCTTGAACATCTGAAAGTTCTCGGTTCATGTACTATTAAAGCCTAGCTTGGAGAATTTTGAGCATTAATTTACTAGCATGTGAGATGAGTTCAACTGTGTGGTAGTTTGAACATTCTTTCACATTACCTTTCTTTGGGATTGGAATGAAAACTGACCTTTTCCAGTCTTCTGGCCCCTGCTGAGTTGTCCAAATTTACTGGCTTATTGAGTGGCAGCACTTTCATATCTTTTAGGATTTGAAATAGTTCAGTGGGTATTCTATCACTTCCAATAGCTTTGTTCATAGTGATGCTTCCTAAGGTCCACTTGACATCATATTCCAGGATGTCTGGCTCTAGGTGAGTGATCACACCATTGTGGTTATCTGGGTCATTAAGATCTTTTTTGTATAGTTATTCTGTGTATTCTTGCCACCTCTTCTTAAAATCTGTTTCTATTATTAGGTCCATACTGTTTCTGTCCTTTATTGTGCCCCAATTTGCATAAAATGTTCTCTTGGTATCTCGAATTTTCTTGAAGAGATCTCTAGTCTTTCCCATTCTATTGTTTTCCTCTATTGCTTTGCATTGATCACTTAGAAAGGCTTTCTTATCTCTCTTTGCTGTTCTTTGGAACTCTGTATTCAGGTGGGTATATCTTCCTTTTCTCCCTTGCCTTTCACATCTCTTCTTTTTTTCAGCTATTTGTAAGGCCTCCTCAGACAACCATTTTGCCTTTTTGCATTTCTTTTTCTTGGGGATGGTTTTGATCACTGCCTCCTATACAATGTTATGAACCTCCATTCATAGTTCTTCAGGCACTCTGTCTATCAGATCTAATCCCTTGAATCCATTTGTCATTTCTACTGTGTAGTTGTAAAGGGTTTGATTTAGGTCATATCTGCATGTTCTATTGATTTAAGTCTGAATATTACAATAAGGAGTTCATGATCTGAGCCATTGTCCTCTCCCAGTCTTGTTTTTCTGCCGGTGTAGAGCTTCTCCATCTTTGGCGGCAAAGAATATAATCCATCTGATTTCAGTATTGAGCATTTGGTGATGTCCATGTGTAGAGTCGATCTCAAAAAAGACAGAATGATCTCTGTTCGTCTCCAAGGCAAACCATTCAATATCACAGTTATCAAAGTCTATGCCCCAACCAGTAACGCTGAAGAAACTGAAATTGAATGGTTTTATGAAGACCTACAAGACCTTTTAGAACTAACACCCAAAAAAGATGTCCTTTTCATTATAGGGGACTGGAATGCAAAAGTAGGAAGTAAAGAAACACCTGGAGTAACAGGCAAATTTGGCCTTGGAGTGCAGAATGAAGCAGGGGCAAAAACTAATAGAATTTTGCCAAGAAATGCACTGGTCATAACAAACACCCTCTTCCAACAACACAAGAGAAGACTCTACATATGGACATCACCAGATGGTCAACACTGAAATCAGATTGATTATATTCTTTGCAGCCAAAGATGGAGAAGCTCTATACAGTCAACAAAAACAAGACTGGGAGCTGACTGTGGCTCAGATCATGAACTCCTTATTACCAAATTCAGACTCAAATTGAAGAAAATAGGGGAAACCGCTAGACCATTCAGGTATGACCTATATCAAATCCCTTATGATTATACAGTGGAAGTGAGAAATACAGTATACTAACACATATATATGGAATTTAGGAAGATGGCAATGACGACCCTGTATGCAAGACAGGAAAAAAGACACAGATGTGTATAACGGACTTTTGGACTCAGAGGGAGAGGGAGAGGGTGGGATGATTTGGGAGAATGGGAATTCTAACTTGTATACTGTCATGTAAGAATTGAATCGCCAGTCCATGTCTGACGTAGGGTGCAGCTTGCTTGGGGCAGGTGCATGGGGATGACCCAGAGAGATGTTGTTGGGAGGGAGGTGGGAGGGGGGTTCATGTTTGGGAACGCATGTAAGAATTAAAGATTTTAAAATTTAAAAAAAAATAAAAAAATTAAAAAAAAAATAAAAAATAAAGCTGAAACTCCAGGACTTTGGCAACCTCAAAAAAAAAAAAAAAAAAAAAGAAATAGATTTAAGACACTAGATCTGATAGATAGAGTGCCTGATGAACTATGGAATGAGGTTCATGGCATTGTACAGGAGACAGGGATCAAGACCATCCCCATGGAAAAGAAATGCAAAAAAGCAAAATGGCTGTCTGGGGAGGCCTTAGAAATAGCTGTGAAAAGAAGAGAGGCAAAAAGCAAAGGAGAAAAGGAAAGATATAAGCATCTGAATGCAGAGTTCCAAAGAATAGCAAGAAGACATAAGAAAGCCTTCTTCAGCGATCAATGCAAAGAAATAGAGGAAAACAACAGAATGGGAAAGACTAGAGATTTCTTCAAGAAAATTAGAGATACCAAGGGAACATTTCATGAAAAGATGGGCTCGATAAAGGACAGAAATGGTATGGACCTAACAGAAGCAGAAGATATTAAGAAGAGGTGGCAAGAATACACGGAAGAATTATACAAAAAAGATCTTCACACCCAGATAATCGTGATAATGTGATCACTAATCTAGAGCCAGACATCTTGGAATGTGAAGTCAAGTGGGCCTTAGAAAGCATCACTACGAACAAAGCTAGTGAAGATGATGGCATTCCAGTTGAGCTGTTTCAAATCCTGAAAGATGATGCTGTGAAAGTGCTGCACTCAATATGCCAGCAAGTTTGGAAAACTCAGCAGTGGCCACAGGACTGGAAAAGGACAGTTTTCATTCCAGTTCCAAGGAAAGGCAATGCCAAAGAATGCTCAAACTACCACACAATTGCACTCATCTCACATGCTAGTAAAGTAATGCTCAAAATTCTCCAAGCCAGGCTTCAGCAATATGTGAACCGTGAACTCCCTGATGTTCAAGGTGGTTTTAGAAAAGGCAGAGGAACCAGAAATCAAATTGCCAACATCCGCTGGATCATGGAAAAAGCAAGAGAGTTCCAGAAAAACATCTATTTCTGCTTGATTGACTATGCCAAAGCCTTTGACTGTGTGGATCACAATAAACTATGGAAAATTCTGAAAGAGATGGAAATACCAGACCACCTAACCTGCCTCTTGAGAAACCTATATGCAGGTCAGGAAGCAACAGTTAGAAGTGGACATGGAACAACAGACTGGTTCCAAATAGGAAAAGGAGTACGTCAAGGCTGTATATTGTCACCCTGCTTATTTAACTTATATGCAGAGTACATCATGAGAAACGCTGGACTGGAAGAAACACAAGCTGGAATTGAGATTGCTGGGAGAAATATCAATAACCTCAGATATGCAGATGACACCACCCTTATGGCAGAAAGTGAAGAGAAGCAAAAAAGCCTCTTGATGAAAGTGAAAGAGGAGAGTGAAAAAGTTGGCTTAAAGCTCAACATTCAGAAAACGAAGATCATGGCATCTGGTCTCATCACTTCATGGGAAATAGATGGGAAACAGTGGAAAACAGTGTCAGACTTTATTTTTTGGGGCTCCAAAATCACTGCAGATGGTGACTGCAGCCATGAAATTAAAGACGCTTACTCCTTGGAAGGAAAGTTATGACCACCTAGATAGATATTCAGAAGCAGAGACATTACTTTGCTGACTAAAGTCCGTCTAGTCAAGGCTGTTTTTCCTGTGTCAGTATGGATGTGAGTGTTGGACTGTGAAGAAGGCTGAGCACCAAGAATTGATGCTTTTGAACTGTGGTGTTGGAGAAGACTCTGAGAGTCCCTTGGTCTGCAAGGAGATCCAACCAGTCCATTCTGAAGGAGATCAACCCTGGGTGTACTTTGGAAGGAATGATGCTAAAGCTGAAGCTCCAGTACTTTGGCCACCTCATGCGAAAGAGTTGACTCATTGGAAAAGACTCTGATGCTGGGAGGGATTGGGGGCAGGAGAAGAAGGGGATGACAGAGGATGAGATGGCTGGATGGCATCACTGACTCGATGGACATGAGTCTGAGTGAACTCTGGAGTTGTTGATGGACAGGGAGGCCTGGCGTGCTGCAATTCATGGGGTCGCAAAGAGTCGGGACACGACTGAGTGACTGAACTGAACTGAAACTGCTGTTGTTGAGTCATCTCTTGTGTTGTTGGAAGAGGGTCAGAGTGCTAGGAGGCCGGGGCGTGAGAAAGGAAACATACATATACTATATATCAGATTTATCTAATTTAATGTGCACAATTCATGTTTTTATACTAGACAGCTAACATGTAACTATCATTGGTACTGTTAGCAAACATGAACTTAATCCCCAAAGGAGCCTAATGTTGACTAACGTTATTGCCTTCCAACCACGAGTGTGTTCTCTGGAGGTATTCTCCATATAATGGAATCATTACACATCAATTATAAAATGCTTGGAGATTTAATAAGTTGTGAAATCAATCCTTTAAGAATACTGTGTCTTTGTTAAAGAGAAGACGAACTGACTTTTCCGCTGTGTTTTAATTCTATCGCAGCAGTTTAAATCCAGTGAGACTCGAGAAAGTCCGAACATTATGACGCAGCGTCGCATTATAATTTGGTGTGTTAATACATTTTCAATCTCCATAGTTGTTGACATGTTTCTATTTAAAAATATGTGAACACTATGACGCTCAATTTTCTCTGAATATTGAGTTGGTTATCAAATGCTATAATAGATTCCTCATATCTCATCTATGAAAATATGCTTAATTTATTTTAGGACTTTAGATGTTTGTGTTTTACTTCTACAACTGTATTGCTGATACATAAGTGACCTTTTGGAACAAACTCCCTGCATTGGAATGATTCTGGTCTTTTGCTTCTTCACAATCTTATAGCCCCTACTCTAATATACTTATAATCATTCTGAGGGACATTGATGTTTTTTTTTTTTTAA